>NC_048224.1:126030905-126189182 GCF_002007445.2 Ailuropoda melanoleuca | reverse complement strand
CTCCTTTCGGGGGAAAGTGAAATATTCCTTTGCCCAGCAAGATTCCTCCTCCTCCATGAGATTAGGACCCTCACTTTCCCTGACCTCTCCCTCACCAATTTTCCTTTATCTGCTCCTTTTTCCTCTTCTTTCCCCTCTTAGCCTGTAAAAGCACCCACAGAGTCTCCTTCTTGGACCCCCAGCACCTATCTTGGAGCGAGGCACACAGTAGAGGCTCAAGTATTTGCTAGGTGACTTTGAAAGCACGCAGGCTTTCGGCAGATAACTTTCCAAGTCCCAAGTGAGTCCACTTGCTTCTTTTATCCTTGGGCTAAGAACTTAGGTGCTAACAAAGCTCGGGTGGGAGGAGGGAATCAGAAGAAGAGACAAGTGCATGATTTAAACAGAAGACAGCTGGAGAAAGAAGGGAGACAGGAAACTGGCAGTCAGGAAGAGCGCGGCTGATGGCAAGTCGCTGTGATTCCCACAAAGCCTGTCCTTTCATTTGTGACAAGGGGTCCCCAGGATGAGAGTGGCATGGAGACCTTCCCCAAAGGGCCCATTTCCGCTTACTCTCTGATATGTTGTCTCTGTGGGCAAGGCTGTTAACAGAACTGAGCTTGGAGGGAAACACAGGTTGTGTGTCTTTGTATAAATGGTTGCTACTCTCTACCCCCAAACAAGCCACTGTCATTAGACATCATACAAATTACAGAAGAAAATCTCTCATCCAATTAAATGGTTAGAAACGACACTGGATATCACTGCATCCTTTCCTCTGACTTCTGCAGGAATTCCCTCTGTGGATCTCTGGTAACAATTCACAGCCTCCTATTGGAGGCAGCTCACACCATATTGGATTGTAATTGTTGGAAAATCGTAAGCCCAGTGTTTTGTATGTGGTCATGGTTTATTGAATTAGACACAAAGGAACATTAACAATCAGGACAGTAGAAATTATGTTAAAGTAATGTGTTGTTTTTTTGATAAAAAATTGTGAGAAAATTGTTTTAAATGTTTGACAGTTTCCAGTGCTCCACATTGTACCAGATACATGCAGATACATTTTCTCTTCAATTTATTACTGGACAAGTTATAAAGCAAAAACAAAAAGTAGTCAATAAATGCTGTCTCACTATGTACTCAGAGCCAATTACTGAATATTTACCAAATGACTGAGCAAATTCTCATAAACATTTATTGAGTCTCTTGAGTCTTAAGACTAAACTTTCAGACTGGATTCGCCTTGCTCATTGCAACGATGTCCACACCCTTCAGCGTTCACACAGGAGAGCAAGGGAGCAGGGTGCAGCGTCATGGAATGGGGATGGCAGAAGGTGTCCAGTCCCACCCTGCTACTAAGCAGCTGTGCCATGTTAGGCAAGTTACTAGACTCTGCTGGATCTTAGTTTCCTCCTCTGCAAACAGAGGCGATTGAATCAGGTGACCTATAAGGTTCAGTAGCATGCTAACCCTCCTTGGTTGTAGGACTTTGCCCTTTCCTCCTGAAGACCAAAGCCTCCTGAGTGAAATTAACAACGAGCCAGTTGGGTAATTGACCATTAGCAAGGGTCGAACTCCTCCTAAATACCGATGGTTAAGTTAAAGGAATTACTGTAACTATAACTATGTACATATCCTTCCCTGAATTAGCAGAGACTTGAGTTAATAGTTGGCTGTAGCACTCAGCTCATAACCTCTCATTTCTGCCTTCAGTGTTGGCTAAAACTCCCTGGCTGTCAGCTGAATCTGGACTGTTTAAATACTTCTATTTTTAAACCACAGTAACTGGACTGTACAGTCCTAGTAGGTTATATACCAAGGAAAAAAAGAAACAACCCTCAAACTGCAAAGAAATCTCAAATGATTTTCAGTAATTACTTTTTTAACATGATTTCCCCCAATATAATGATATTTCCTGATGGTAAGGTACAGTTATTATGAAAGAATAATATATTTAGTAGCAAAGGAAATTAAGAATTTTTTAAATTAGGAGCCACGATTTTCAGTGAGAGGAAAAAAAAAAGTATAAGTATCAGGTCAAAACCCCGTATCCTAAGTTTTTGTTTTTTTTTTGTTTTTTGTTTTTTTTTTTTTAAAGATTTTATTTTTTATTTATTTGACAGAGATAGAGACAGCCAGCGAGAGAGGGAACNCTGATGGTAAGGTACAGTTATTATGAAAGAATAATATATTTAGTAGCAAAGGAAATTAAGAATTTTTTAAATTAGGAGCCACGATTTTCAGTGAGAGGAAAAAAAAAAAGTATAAATATCAGGTCAAAACCCTGTATCCTAAGTTTGAATTAGAAATATTAGTAAGAATACATATGTATTTTTGGTTTAAAACAATTATTTTTTAGCTCTGTCTGTTGAAAAGGCCTAGATGCCTCGACTAACTCATAGCAATGAGCACCCTTAGCACCTGGACTGTGCTTTCTAAATACCATTTCACTAGAAGGAACAGAGCTCCCTGGAGAAATGGCTGATTCAGGGTCAGGGAAGAGCCTGGAACACGTTGTCAAACCAACAAGCAAGGAAGTTATTAAAGACCATAGAATCATGCCCAGAAGGCTTAGGAACCAGGTATAAGAGCCCACAGGCCAGAGAATATATGATTTCAGCACCAAAAGGATAATGACTGCAAAAGATTGGAACACACTGAATATGTTAAAAATCTGTGGGTTCATACAATCACAACATATACTCCTTTGAAGGAAACTAGGACTCTAGCTCATTATTCTGGAAACTGGGAGGGGCGCCTGAATGCCCACATGGTGGAGCACATGACTCCTGATCTCACGGTCACGACAGGGTCGTGAGTTCTACCCCATGCTGGGTGTACAGATTACTTAAAATTTTTTTTTAATTTTAAAAAGTATATATATATTTTTTTAATCTTTTTTTTAAATGATTTTTTTATTATATTATGTTAATCACCATACAGTACATCCCCGGATTCCGATGTAAAGTTCGATGCTTCATTAGTTGCGTATAACACCCAGTGCACCATGCAATACGTGCCCTCCTTACTACCCATCACCAGTCTATCCCATTCCCCCACCCCCCTCCCCTCTGAAGTCTTCAGTTTGTTTCTCATAGTCCATAGTCTCTCATGTTTCATTCCCCCTTCTGATTACCCCCCTTTTCTTTATCCCTTTCTTCCCCTACCGATCCTCCTAGTTCTTATGTTCCATAGATGAGAGAAATCATATGATAATTGTCTTTCTCTGCTTGACTTATTTCACTTAGCATTATCTCCTCCAGTGCCGTCCATGTTGCAGCAAATGTTGAGAATTCGTTCTTTCTGATAGCTGAGTAATATTCCATTGTATATATGGACCACAGCTTCTTAATCCAGTCATCTGTTGAAGGGCATCTCGGCTCCTTCCATGATTTGGCTATTGTGGACAATGCAGCTATGAACATTGGGGTGCATATGGCCCTTCTCTTTACTACGTCTGTATCTTTGGGGTAAACACCCAGTAGTGCAATGGCTGGGTCATAGGGTAGTTCAATTTTTAACTTTTTAAGGGACCTCCACACTGTTTTCCAGAGTGGCTGTACCAACTTGCATTCCCACCAACAATGTAGGAGGGATCCCCTTTCTCCACATCCTCTCCAACAATTGTTGTTTCTTGCCTTGTCTATCTTTGCCATTCTAACTGGCGTAAGGTGGTATCTCAGTGTGGTTTTGATTTGAATTTCCCTGATGGCTAATGATTTTGAACATTTTTTCATGTGTCTGTTAGCCATTTGTATGTCTTCATTGGAAAAGTGTCTGTTCATATCTTCTGCCCATTTTATGATTTGTTTATTTGTTTCTCGTGTATTGAGTTTGAGAAGTTCTTTGTAGATCTTGGATACCAGTCCTTTATCTGTGGTGTCCTTTGCAAATATATTCTCCCATTCCGTGGGCTGTCTCTTAGTTTTTAAAAAGTATATTTTTAAAAATAAATAAAAATTTTTTAAACTGGGAAAGAAAAAGAAAGGCAAAATAATTGCTTGAAGGGCACCTGGGTGTCTTAGTTGGTTAAGCATCTGCCTTCAGCTCAGGTCATGATCTCAGGGTCCTAGGATTGAGTCCCACATTGGGCTCCCTGCTCAGCAGGGAATCTACTTCTCCCTGTCCCTCTGCCCCTAACCACTTCATGCTCTCTCTCAAATAAATAAAATCTTAAAATAATTGCTTGATTCTTTCTTCTGCAGAACTGTCCTGAAGTTGTTATAGAAAGTAGCCAAATAGTTTATGAAGTAAATTTCTTCTTTTAGGAGAATTCAAGCTAATAAGTGCAGAGGGGTACTAGACTTGGAATATCTCTATTCTGCAAACTCTAGTAAAATAATGGATCAAGGCAAATGATTATAGGAAATACTGCCCCACACAGATACAATCAACAACAAAAAAGGAGTATGGGACATTCTACAGGCTTGTAGAAATTATTGTTCTGCAACAAATAAATTGCAAAAGTAGAAAGAGGGATGGGGAACCTGTAGATTAAAAGAGATCTAAGAGGGGATACCTGGGTGGTTAAGCATCTGCCTTCGGCTCAGGTAATGATCCCAGGGTCCTGGGATCGAGTCCCACAGCAGGCTCCTTGCTCAGCAGGGAGACTGCTTCTCTGTCTGCCTCTCCCCTTGCTTGTGCTCTCTCTCCCTGATAAATAAATAAAGCCTTTAAAAAAAAGGTTTAAGAGACATATTAATCAAATGCAATATAGGCTCCTTATCTGGATCCTGATTTCGACAAACCAACTATAAAAAAAATTTATGAGAGAATCAGTGCTATTCAGAACATGGCCTGGATATTTGATAGTGTTATGGAAATACTATAAATGTAAATGGGGCAGCGACACTTATGAGACACTTTTAAAAGTCCTTATTTTTTCAGATAAAGACTGAAATATTTGTGGATAAAATAATTTCAGTATCTGATGCTTAAAAATAATTTAGCAGGTGGGCTCCTGGGTGGCGCAGTCAGCTGAGTGTCTGACTCTTGATTTCAGCTCAGGTGGAGACTTCAGGGTGGTGGGATCAAGCTCCACATTGGGCCCCCCACTGGGTGTGGAGCCTGCTTGGGATTCTCTCTCTCCCATTCCCTCTGTCCTTTCCCCCTCCCTTTCTTTCTCTCTTTCTCCTGCTCTAAAAAAATGACAAAAATTTAGCAGGGATTGCAGTAAGACTGAGGAGCGGAGAGGGTATGGAAGAAATAAAGTAGTCATGTGTTGATAATTGCTGAAAAATAAATGATCAGAACATGGGGGCTCATTATCCCATTTTCTCCACTTTGTATATTATTTTCATAATAAATTTTTTATAAGTAAATGCTTTTTTCAAATGCTATCTCTACACTGGATTTATATATATGTTTTATAAGGTTTATTTTTTAATTTTTTTTAAAAAAGATTTTATTTATTCACTTGACAGAGAGAGAGACAGCCAGCGAGAGAGGGAACAGAAGCAAGGGGGGTGGGAGAGGAAGAAGCAGGCTCATAGCGGAGGAGCCTGATGTGGGGCTCAATCCCACATCAGGCTCTGAGCCAAAGGCAGATGCTTAACGACTGAGCCACCCGGGCGTCCCTTAAGGTTTTATTTTTAAGTAATCTCTATACCCTCATGGGACTCGAACTCACAACCCTGAGACCAAGAGTCATAGGCACAAGCCAGCCAGGTGCCCCTGGATTAACATTTTTAGGGCACCAGTATTCCTTTTTGTCTATTATAAATATATTTCCATTTGCTCCTAAACTATATGATTTTAGCTCTCCTCCTCTATCTCATGAGGAGGGTTCCCATTTGTTTTAAGTCATATTTCCTTACTTGGAGTGATTTTTTAAAAATTATCGAAATGCATATTCTATAGTAAAAACTCCCATGGCTCCTCATCACTTTGGGGTAAAATGCAGATACCCCCTGCTTTGACAATTTAAGCCCATTATAATCAAGTTCCACCCTACATGTCACATGAACTATTCCAAAAAGCAAAAGAGGAAACCCATCTCAACTTCTTTTCTAAGGCCAGATACCAAACCAGACAAAGATATCACACAAAAGAGAAATCTATAGACCAATATCTATATCAATGGACCCCAAAAATTCTCAACAAAATACTAGCAAGTTGAATCCAGCAACATTTAAGACTTATACATGTAAACATGGCAAACGTTATGTGATAGAAATTTTACCACAATTTAAAAAAATAGTAAACTAATAAAAATAATTATACACCATGACCAAACAGGATTTATCTCAGGGATGCAAAGATGGTTTAACATCAGAAAATCAACTAATGTAATGCATTGTATCAGCAGAATGAAAGACAAAAATCACATTATCATCTCAGTAGATGCAGAAAAAGCATTTGACAAAATCCACATTCATGGGCCCCCAGATTAAGAACATCTGTTCTAGGGGTACCTGAGTGGCTCAGTCATTTGAGCATCTGACTCTTGACCTCAGCTCAGGTCTAATCTCAGGGTCAAGAGTTCAAGCCCTGTGTTAGACTCCATGCCCATTACATTAAAACAAAAAGAAAGAAAGAAAGAAAGAATTCAAAAAATAAATAATTAATTAAATAATTAAAAAGAACACCTGTTCTAGAAGGTCTCTAACCATAGCAGATGACAAATAATAGTGAAGGAAGACGCTTGGGCTAGAAGGTGGGTGGGTCCCAGGGGTCAAGACTGGGAAGAATGTTTTCTTGAATGTGTTGGAAAGAGTCTTCCTGAATCTATCTTGATCATGAACAATGACAACATCATGAATGACTTTTCCAAGATCTAAGAGGAGCGTCAAGTAAGCTTTTGAAGTTAGGAAGTGTGTGTGTTCCTACTTTGCTGCCTATAATGTCTATAATTATTCACCTGCTAGTTGATCAATGAGTATTTTGGGGGGCCATAATTCAAGAGGCTTTGGATGGTTTGGAGGTTGAGGGCAAGTGCCTTAGACTTAGACTTAATACTAGCTGTGTACTTGTAGGCAAGTTTTTAAAACTTTAAGTCTTGGGATTGTTGTTTTTTTTTCACTTCTGAAATTAGGAATCCAACACCATGGGATGAGATTTCAAAGATAATACCCATGACGTGTTTAGTAGGGTTTGTGGGCCATGGAAGTGTTCATCATCTCAAACAACATCCAAGACTGGGTAAATCATGGGGTCTGTCTTTTGACTACGTTTTCCACTTAGATCGGTGTTAAACTAAAGGATTTCATAATACCAAGTTAAAGGGATTAACATTCTTATTTAAGAAACAGATTTGTTGGGGCGCCTGGGTGGCTCAGTCGTTAAGTGTCTGCCTTCGGCTCAGGGCGTGATCCCGGAGTCCTGGGATCTAGCCCCATGTCAGGCTCCTCTGCTGGGAGCCTGCTTCTTCCTCTCCCACTCCCCCTGCTTGTGTTCCCTCTCTCGCTGGCTGTCTCTCTCTGTCAAATAAATAAATAAAATATTAAAAAAAAAGAACTAGATTTGTTGTTGAAAACAACAGCAGAATGAAATGTAATTCAGACAACTTCAGCAGTTGTGCATCTAAGGAAAACACATAGGGGCGCCTGGGGGGCTCAGTCAGTTAAGCATTTGACTCTTGATTTCGGCTCAGGTTGTGATCTCAGGGTTCTGGGATCAAGCCCCACGTCAGGAACTCCTTGCTTAGTGTGGAATCTGCTTGAGATTCTCTCTCTTCCTCTGCCTCTGCCCCTCTCTCAAATCGTGCACGCGTGCACTCTTTCTCAAAATAAAATAAAATCTTAAAAAAATAAAGTAAACATATAAATGGCACAAAGAAAAAACAGTACTATCCCGGTGTTGCCAAAATAGAGGATTTTGCAGGACAAGTTGTTGGCCTGTATTTTGGGGTCACTGCCAAAGGGTGTTCAGACAGGAGGCAGAGTTTGAACTCATTTCAGCTCTGGCTAACCGCTATAAATAATGTTACACAGCATCAAATCTGTGTCAATGGTTTCAAAAAGTGCTTAAAGATACAATTATTTGTCAAGGGTACAAACTCAAACGCTTCCGTGGGCAAAACTGAGGGAGGCCATATGGGCTACTACAGAGAAGGGGCCTATTACGGGAGGCCATGCCCTGTCTAAAAAGCATTTTTATACAAATTATTTCAGAAGCACCAACTAGCCAAACAAAAAGACTGTGAAGGCCTCAGTCCTTGGCCAGCAGCTTACAGTCTGTGATTCGTGGAACAAGCATCAGTTAGGGAATTTCTCTTTTGTATTCCTGAACCCATACATTGTTTTTCCCTTTAAGTCAGATAAACACCTCACAGGAACTGAACTGCTAAATGCTCTGAATTGGAACCTCACAGAGTCTTTGGAGTTGCTTACCTTTTCCCCATTTCTGATTGCTTTCCCCTCCTTCACAAACCCTTCCTCTCTTCTCCTCTAGCTACAATTCGGCTGCTGTGTGGATAGTACTTGGGCAATATTTGCTTTTGTGTCCTCTTTTCCGAGCATTTAATGCCTCAAACACTCCTGGGTGTTCTGACCTGGAAGCTGACTCCAGCGCTGAGTGATCACCAGGCACTGGTTTCTTCCTTCCTCGCTGCCATCTTGTGAGTGGCCCCCAACCCTCTGTGAGGCGGAGTGTGTGACCCAACCATACTGGCCCTCGGTGCTACCACAGACTCATTCTCAGCCTCTTGGTTTCCTATGATACCAAAGCCTCCACCTTTATGGAAGTTATTTACTCATTAAAAAAATATTTAGAGGGGCACCTGGGTGGCTCAGTGGTTAAGCGTCTGCCTCAGCTCAGGGTGTGATCCCAGAGTCCTGGGATCGAGCCCCACATCAAGCTCCTCCACTCGGAGCCTTTTTCCTCTCTCATTCCCCTTGCTTGTGTTCCCTCTCTCGCTGGCTCTCTCTCTCTCTGTCAAATAAATAAATAAAATCTTTTTAAAAAATATTTAGAGAAAGATCAAAGAAAGCCAATTATGGTGTTGATAAATTTAAACATACTGCTTTACAGGCTGAATGAGCAAAATCATTGGAAGTGACCACAGGGATGATAATCTGGAAGCAATTCAGCAGTGTCATATTAAAGGGTAATTTTTAAAAAGGTAAAATCGTGACTCTCATGCAAATATTCAATGGACATCATTAGCCCATGAGTTTTTTATTACTGTTATTAGTTTGTGGAGGAATTGGTAAGATATNGTTTTTTGTTTTTTTGTTTTTTTATTTTATTCATTTATGTGACAGAGAGACAGCCAGCGAGAGAGGGAACACAGCAGGGGAGATGGAGAGGAAGAAGCAGGCTCCCAGCCGAGGAGCCCGATGTGGGACTCGATCCCGGAACCCCGGGATCACGCCCTGAGCCGAAGGCAGTCGCTTTAACGACTGCGCTACCCAGGCGCCCCAGCCCATGAGTTTTTTATTACTGTTATTAGTTTGTGGAGGAATTGGTAAGATATTTTTTTTTAAAGATTTTATTTATTTATTTATTCGACAGAGATAGAGACAGCCAGCGAGAGAGGGAACACNCCATGAGTTTTTTATTACTGTTATTAGTTTGTGGAGGAATTGGTAAGATATTTTTTTTTTAAAGATTTTATTTATTTATTTATTCGACAGAGATAGAGACAGCCAGCGAGAGAGGGAACACAAGCAGGGGGAGTGGGAGAGTAAGAAGCAGGCTCATAGCAGAAGAGCCCGATGTGGGGCTCGATCCCAGAACGCTGGGATCACGCCCTGAGCCGAAGGCAGACGCTTAACCGCTGTGCCACCCAGGCGCCCCAGGAATTGGTAAGATATTATGACTGGTTTTTATAGTCTCTACCTGACAGAATTCTTTTATGTTGCCTTGAGCAGGGATTGCTTGCATTGCTACGGACAGGAATCACCTGCATTACTCTCAATTTTCCACAAGTTAATTTCTGCCTTCCCAGAGCTGTAGAATAGCCTAGAAACATAAGGGCTTTCCCCTCCCTAGGATAATGCAGTCCTGCAAAGGAGCATAATCCAACATTCCACTGAAAAGATATTTGCCCTTTCCACACCCTTCACAACTGTTCCCCCAGCTGTGAACATATGTGAGGGTCTCCTCATCTCATCCCTGTCCCTTGTCCCTTCCCCCAACCCACAAGAAATCCCAGGCCTGGGTACCTTTTTCTATTTATATCATGGATGACATGAAAATGTTGAGGAGCTTGTGACCATTTTACAAGGATGTGGAGGAAAAAGGGCCCAACCTCGTAAGAGAGTTTAAATCCCACATGTAAAAGTGTTCTCTGCAAAATATCAAGAAAGGAGGGGAGATAAATGGAAGACACTGCCTAAATCTTCTTCCTGTGACATACTGCACTGATGGCTCTAATTCTTGACTTCTTATAACCAAGCCCTTAGACACCTGATTTTGCAGCTCCTTCCATCAAAATGAGGAGTGTATTTCTCCATCCCATGACTCTAAGTTCAGTCACGTGACCTGCTTTGGACACTGTCAGAAGACATGATGTAAGAAGAGGCTTACAAAACCACCTGTGGGATCCAGCTTGTTCTGCTCTGCTTTTGCCATGAAAAAGATATGACCAGGTAGCCCACTGGTCCCAGGGGGTGGGCAGGTAGAGAAAAACCAAGTTTACCCTAACCAATCCCACCTAAGATCAGCCAACCCCCAGCAGACCCATAGATGCAAGAGATCCCCAGCCAAGATCAGCAGAACCACCCAACTGAGCCCAGCTTAGACCGGCTAAACTTCACAGATGCAGGAAACGAATATTCATGGTTGTTGACCCAGAGGATTTATGACTGTTTGCTACCCAGTGATTTTCTGACAATGGCTAATTCATACGCCATCCCATTTTTATTAGACCCTTAGAGATCTCTGTGCATACTTCTACATGAACGGCTGGTTCAGTTTGGGGAGCTTGGCTTCCTATTAGGTCAGCAGGAGGGAGAAGAGTCAGATACCATGACGACAAATCCAGGCTCCCTTTCCTGTTTGGGAGGGGTTTTTATTTGGAAACCATCCAAATTTCAGGCTAGTGGCATTCCCAGGAAAAACGGAGGGCCCCAAAGTGATATCTGGTAACTGGAAGGAACCAAAGTAATTTCTACCTGCAAAGTATTTGAAGCCAGAGTCGACTAGAACGAACAGTGGTAGCAACAGAAAATCCCCTTACATCAGTATGTGCCTGACCAAGTACAAGGTCACACAGATAACAAAGACTCTTCTGTCAGTTATCAAGAATGTACAGAGGGGCACCCGGCTGGCTCAGTCCGTGGAGCATGCGACTCTTGATCTTGGGGGTCATGAGTTTGAGCCCCACATTGTGAGTAGAGATTACAGAAAAACATTTAAAAATAAAATCTTTAAAAAAAATAAAGAAATTGAGTCTGACTGTTCTGATAAGGACAGATCAAAATTAACCAGCAGAAAGATGTTAGGAGGAATGCTAAGTTTCATTTCCCAAATTTTTACAAGGGAAGATCTGCCTTAAATTCGTATTACAGATATTTTGGGTGGAAGTAAATTTAATGGGGTTTTTTTGGATACACAATGTTGTATGAAAACATTCCTTTGAGTTAATCTATTATACACCATATCACAATTAGAATAAAATTATTTTTAATTTAAAAAATCTTTAAAAAGAGAATATGCCAAGCACAGAGCCCCAGACACTTTTATTTTGGTCTCTCCTGAGCTGCACATCTGTCCTTTTAAAAGAAGAGGATCCATTCGCATCCACAGCTAACACAGCAGTGTAGAAGGTGGTCATTTCATCACAAGCAGGTTTTGTAAGTTTTGTGAAACTGTACAGATTTAATTTTGTTCAACAAATGTTTTCTGAGCCCCTATTTACGCAGGAAACCAGAGTCATCTCCAGAGACGTGGAGGTGACTAGACTTCAGACCTGCCATCCTATCCCAGGTTTAAAATAGAGTCTTCCTCAAGAAGTAGGCAAATGCGGGTGCCTGGCTGGCTCAGTCAGTGAAGCGTCTGCCTTCGGCTCAGGTCATGATCCCAGGGTCCTGGGATCGAGTCCCACATCCAGCTCTCTGCACAGCGGAGAGCCTACTTCTCCCTCTGCCCCTTCCCCCACTTGTCCTCTCTCTCTCTCTCACTCACTCTCTCTTTCTCAAATAAATAAATAAAATCTTCAAAAAATACATTCAAAAAAAGTTTAAGAAAAAAGGAAGTAGGCAAATGCATGAATGACAACAATGGACAAGATCGGGTACGTTAAAATGCTGCTGGGAGACAGAGGAGCAGGCGAACAGCAACACAGGGAAGGCTGGAAAGGAAGTGTTTTTATGGGGGAACATGATGTGTTTGGTTTGGGACCTGCTGTTGGTGGCCTGGTAGGGCCTCTGCATGGTTTACAAGCACATGTGTCAGCTCTGTCTTTGCCTACTTGCCTTTCTGCTACAGTCCTGTCTTCAAATTTAAGACATTTAGAGAAATGTAAAGATGAGAAAGAACAGTTGGCAGAACCTAAAAATAAGTTGCATTTCAAAAAGGAAGGCCAGCGAGGGGCGCTGGGGTGGCTCAGTTGGTTCAACATTCAGCTCCTGATTTTGGCTCAGGGCATGATCTCAGCGTTGTCAGCTCGAGCCCCACGGGGCTCGTGCCAGGCATGGAGCCTGCTTGGGATTCTCTGTCCGTCTCCCTCTGTCCCGCCCCCCCACAAGTAAGGCAAGCAAGTAGAGATGGCTCGATGATCCGCCTGCTGTGCAGACAGCAAGTGTAGTTTATATTTAAAGGATGCAAAATTAAAGTTTAACCCCAGGTGACACACACGTTCATCGCTCCTAACATCACATTAAAAGAAACCTCCTCTAGCTTGTTTGGACCTGCCTCTGACGGTTTGGCCTGACGCAGTCCTTTTCATTGCGGTCGATGGCATCGGTTTGCAGTATCAAGCCAGAGACTTTTGCTAAGTCATCCTGAAGTCCAGCTCCACTGGCACAAGGTGTTGTTTCATAATTAAATTAAGGTCGCAGGATGTTTTGGGTTAGAGGACCTTCCTTCAACCGGACCCGAGCTTAATAAGACAGTGTGACCTGTCTGGGTTAGAATTCCTTCATCCAAAACATTCGGAACATTTCACCGGATTAATTTGCAACTCACGGGGAGAGTTCTGGTCCAATTTGCTAAAGATTTTCTGTCTGTTTCCATTTCTCTTTTCAATTCAGGTCAATATGAATTTATTCAGCTCTCTTATTGAAAATGATATGAAAAGTATTACTGAGTCAAAAGAATAAAGAAAACAGCAGATAAAATGCAAGGAAAGGAAGAAAAGTAATGAGTGAATACATAAGTTCATTCATGAATAAAGAATTTATTCATGAATAAATAAATTCATTCATCCAACAAATGAACTTACAGAGCCCCAATTTTTGCCATGCTCCGAGCTAGGGAAGTACTGTGCAACAGAGAGAGAAAAATAAGTTACTGTTTCTGTTTTCCAGGAGCTTAGAATTTGTTTTATTTTTTATTAAAAATTCACCATTAGACAGTTTAAATTCAATGTATATTGGTGTTTGATCAAATCAAAAACTTCACAAAGAGAGAAACATGAAAAATCTCCTTGTACCTTTAAGAAGATGTTGAACATTCTGTGTGGGAAAAGGCTAACAGATGACATTGCACTGCTGGATGGATATGTGTGTTTGGTTGGATTGAATCCCATGGCCACTAGCCAGTAGACTACAGGAAGAGAATTTTTAAAACATATGATTCTATTAGGGGCCATAGGAAATAATCCTTAGTACAGCACAGCAAGTGTACATTTTCATTCGAGCACTGCCATGAGCCTCGGTAGCTTTAGGAGGAATCGCCTTTAGGAAAAACTAATGGACCAGGAGAACCAAATGTTCCTATAGTTCCAAAACATATTGAGAAAACCTCTGTTTAATCCATCTATGCCCCAAACTTGGCTCCTTGTTTGTCAGACTATAGTTCTTCAAGATTCAATGAAACAAAGTACGGAAAGCAAAAGAAATGCCATGATGGAACGTTACCAAAAAGGTTAAGAGAGGGAGGATAGATGAAATCCATGCAGAAAGGATGACTAGTACATAAATGGCGTATACAGGGCTGTCCAGCAGTCCCCGTGTCTTAGTCTGTTCCAGCTGCTCTAACAAAGTGCCACAGACAGGATGGATAACAAACAGAAATTTCTCACCATTCTGAAGGCTGGAATTCTGAGGTCAGGGAGCCAGCATGGTTGGGTCTCGTGACAGTTCTCTTCCAGGTTGCAGACTTCTCACTGTCCTCCACATGGTGGAGAGCAGAGAGCTCCTGGCTTATAAGGGCACCAATCCCTTCAAATCCCTTCACTAATCACCTTTCAAAGGTCCCACCTCTGAATACCATCACACTGGGGGTTAGGATTCAACATATGAATTTGGGGGTGGGGGGATATAAACATTCAACCCACTACACCCTCCTCACGTCCTCCTGCTCCCATTAGAACCTAAGCTCCATGAAGACAAAGACTTTGTCTTGTTTTCTGCTGTGTCTCTAGTGCCTTGAACAATGAGTATTACTGCATGAATGAATGAATGAATGGATTAATGCTTCTCTTACTGGCTAAGAGAAATGTTGGATCTGGTGTTAAAGACAAAAGAGAGAGAACTTCTTGCTTCATCAGTGACTCGTGAGTCTGACTTCCCTCTAGTGCACTTCATCCATCCATCCACCCATGCAGCCATCCATCCACCCATGCATCCATCCATCCACCCATGCAGCCATCCATCCACCCATGCAGCCATCCATCCACCCATGCATCCATCCATCCACCCATGCATCCATCCATCCACCCATGCATCCATCCATCCACCCATGCATCCATCCATCCACCCATGCAGCCATCCATCCACCCATGCAGCCATCCATCCACCCAGCCAGCCAGCACTCTGCACGGAATCTGTCTTGTTCTCCTGGTACTCTACTATTTGTTGGAATTATAAAGATGAAAAGAATGAGGCACAAGCTCTTAAGGAGAACACAACCTCAGTTCTAAGACAGGACTCTGAGGAAAGATGGGAATAGAAGGGAACTGGTACTTCCCAAATGTGAAACACAGAACTAGCAGGGTTTCTGGACAGGGAGGAATCCAAGACCCGCAGCCAGTGAGGTGAATTTTGACTGGACAAAGGCAAACTGTCCGTTATTGAAAAGATCAAGAAATGATGAGGTCTAGTATGTCCTACCATCCAGGAGTCCTGGACCATGAGTAAGATTGAGTTCCAAGCTGTAAGAAGCTAATATGGAGCAGGAGAAATGAAACAAATATACTAGTGATAGTGAGACAAAGTAGTCTGAAATTGGAGCCCTGGGAAAAATCTGTTCGCCTATGAGGTAGATTCAAAGGAGGGAGCATATTTTCTCTCCCTGGCTTGCCTGTTGTCATATTGTATCTGATATGTGTAAGACACTAAAGGGAAAACAAGGACACTTAGAGGCTGGAGCCTGCCTTCCTCGATCTGTGGTCCAGCAGGCAAGATAGAGTACATTCATCCATAACCAGCCATATGCTGGGGCTGACTTGCCCGGGGTCATAACAGGTCTGAGAGCCAATTGTTAAATTTTCAGGAATTTTGCATGCCTGTTTTGAAACACGGCCATTAAAAAAAAAATGAAGTATGTGAACTTACAATGAAATAAATTATATTGAAGAAAAAGGTAATAAGTACTCAAAACTCATCACTTCCTAAATCATTCTTTATGTTCTTGAGGCTTTTAGATCTGTTACAGCCACACAACTGTGTGCTAGTGGGCATATCTTCCCAACTCTGTGTTCAGGGACATCATATAGGTAGCTTGAAATCGCCACGGGAGGAATACTTATACCATTTATACCACAGATACTGGCAAATGCTACAAACCAAGACTTAGTTCATTGCTTTTATTTTCTAGTCTTAAGAAAATGATAGAGCGGCACCTCGGTGGCTCAATCCGTTAAGCGTCTGCTTTTGGCTCAGGTCATGATCCCAGCAGGGAGCCTGCTTGTCCCTCTCCCTCTGCCTGCCACTCCCCCTGCTTGTGCTCTATCTCTAGTACTCTCTCTCTCTCAAATAAATATTTAAAAAAAAAAAGAAAATGATAGAGAAAATGTTAAAATGCAGATCAAACTTAAGAGCATGTCATGTCTACAGTCATTGCACTGTGAAGAGCACAAAAAATTGTGGCAATATTCCTTCAATATTCAAAATTATTATCAAATACAGCAAAGAAATGAAAGCTTGGGGGAGGGGAGCAGGTGCCCTAGGAGATCACAAGCCTCACAGTGGGGATGAGAACCAGTGGGGACCCAAGGCAGAGGAAATCAAGGGAACCATGTCCTTGGAGGCCCTTGGCTTTGCTTGTCCAGCTGGTCCCTGGGGGGAGAAGGGAGGCGTCTGTCTAATACCAATGAGGCCACTGCCTGCCTGAGCCTGGTCCCATGGTCTATTTTCTGGGAACTGGCACAGAACACAGGCTCCAAGAACCATAAGAGGATGCATGGAAGATAGGGTGAGCCCAGGAATCATCAAACCTCCAGAAATGGGAATATTCAACTGCCTTTTTTTTTTTTAAGATTTATTTATCTATTTTAGTGGGGGAGGGGCAGAGGGAGAAGGAGAGAATCTCAAGCAGACTGCACTGAGTGCAGAGCCCAACTCGAGGCTTGATCCCACGACCCTGAGATTATGACCTGAGCCGAAACCAAGAGTCGGAAGCTTAACTGACTAAGCCACCCAGGTGCCCCAAAGAACATACAACATCTGTGGCCCCAGAGACTAGGCAGTACAGAGCAAAGCATAGAGAGAGCAGGAAAGTCCCACCAGCAGAAAAAATCAACTAGCCGGATTTTTTTTTTTTTTTTTACTGGCCTTGCAGGTTTGGAATTCAAACTTTTATTGTGAAGGGGAGATGGAATTAGGCACCACACTTGCTCCCCAAATGTCCCTTCGCATTTGAAAATCACATACTGTGTACAGAGCCGGATAGCATCTTTGCCTTCAGGAGGTATTCACGCTCACAAATTCTCACTGGATTCAAGTTTTCTGAAAGGAACTGGCACCCTGACAGACTCCCTACGTCCCTACTTCCCCTTTCATCCTTCCACATGCCCACACCGCCCCTCTTCTACCAGCACCACTGAACCTCTAAGATGAGGCCAGACTGCAGAAAGGGCACCATTTTCCTTCTCAGCCTGCAATCAACCCCCAAAAAGGGTGGGGAGAGAGAGAGAATGGAGCTCAAGCCATGACCTGGTCCCAGCATCAGCCTTTTTTAAATTGTCAGAGAGGACTCTGCGGTCCTGGCCCAATACGGCACCCACATAAACCGTATCCTGACTTCGCTGTCCTGGGTGTGCGTACTTTTGGGGGGAAACACCTACCCAGAGGTGAATTGAAATTGCTACCAGTGTTGGGATCCTTGGGACAGTCTATCTGCAGTTAACACAGAGAGGGAGGAGAACAAGAGACAGGGTAGACATAGTGACATCCAAGGCCAGGAGTAGGGGGAATATGACCTTGAGAGAGAAACGCTGGCACTGGAATTCCAAGTGGGAGGAGGGGAGCAGGTACCCTAGGAGATCGCAGGCCTCACAGTGGGAGAAGTATGCAGGGGGCCTCTTCTAGAAGCCATACCTGCATAGCAAACAGGATAACAGAGGTAGATGGGGAGAAATCATAAGGATCAGCAGGGAAGCTCAGAAATACAGACAGCAGGGCCCCTGAAAAAGTCTGGTTTCTGCCTGGACTGCACTTGAATTGGGGCATAAATGTATACAGATGATAGCGTTGGTCCTCACAGCTTGCTGTAGTGCAGAACAGAACTTCTACACACGGGAAAATAAAATCAAAGATACGAGATACAAGAGAGGTTAAAAAGTAATAAATAAATAAATAAATAAATGTTGATTAAGGGAAGAGTCACGATTTATACATAGGAAGAGAAGACCCGTCAGCTAAGTTAGTAATAAAAGATCATCGCAAATACTTTAAGAAGCTAGGGAGGGGCAGTGGGGTCGTGGGGGGGTGTGTGGTTGGGGAACCAGGTAACTGAGAGAAAATCCTGGCAGGGAAAAAAAAATCCGGGAAGGAAATACCTTATTGTTAAAAAACGACTTCCACTCCTCATTGCAACCATCTGACTTAAAGTAAGACATGGAAAAGCAGGACTATTTCCAAAGCAATCATCCTCAGACCTGTTTTGTAATCCAGATAACCCAAATAGCACCCAGCTATCTCGAGAAGGTTAGCACTTATAATTTAGGCTGCTTTCAGTGAATGGCACTTTATGTTTACCTTGCACTTTCTACCGAGCCGCTCATAACACACAGAAACTTGAGCCCTCACGGAAACGGCCGTGCGGTCCAGCCGCTCCTCAGTACCCAGCAGATGAGGAGGTGGTGAGGTCTTTTTTCTGCTGACTGTGGTTATGCACGGCTGGATGATTTATGGACAAGACCAGCAGCCACATCCATATCTCAAAGTCATTAATTACCAAGAGGAACCAGAACCACTCAGGGGATAGAAAATCCTCAGAGAGTGCATCTGTTCAAAGGATCAGAATAATCAGAGTCATTTTTATCACATTCTGATTTCTCAGTTCACCTTTCAAACATAGGCTGTTTCCTGTGGTTCAAAGGGAACTTTGGGAATGGTCTTGAGATTTTTCATAATGTGAACATCTGAATGAAAGGATCAGATGCGATCTTGGAAGGAAAACAAGGACCAGGGAGAAGGCTAGGGATTAAGGAAATGTCCCAAATTTCAAAACGATACGTGCCAGAAATTGCCATTGGTAAGCCTGGTAGCAAACCCCAGGTAAATTCTAGAATAGATCATTGAAGAGATGGGTTTAAAGCTCTTATTAAAGAAAGAAGCTCCCATCAGAAGACAGCACGATTCCTGAGAGGGAGAAAGGCCATATTAGACCCTGTCTCTTTTGATGAGTTTACTAAGATGCTTTACAACTCCTTTCATGCTATGCTTTTGGACAGGAAGGAGAAATGTGAGCCTGATAACTGTCCAGATAGACTCAGTTATGGCACCAAGGATGGTGAACCAGCCCCTGTGGTCCTATACTTGCAACCATTCATTCAACCCAACAAAAAATTCACTAATTCACCATACACATATACAGCATAGATTTTGTGCAGGGCGTTCTTCTAGGCAAAGGATAGAGAGACATTGCTCAATCTCTGTTTTCACGGGATTTATAAGCTAGTGGGAAAGGACAAGTACATGAGTAACCACAATACAAGCCAGAGAAACAAAATCACAATAAGGAAAGTACCAAGTGCCATTATGGTGGGGGAGGAGAAGCAGATAGAGACAAAGGTCCCTTCTGGTTAGAAGATTAAAAAGGCTTTGGGGCGCCGGGGTGGCTCAGTCGTTAAGCATCTGCCTTTGGCTCAGGGCGTGATCCCAGCGTTCTGGGATCAAGCCCCACACTGGGCTCCCTGCTTCGCTGGGGGCCTGCTTCTTCCTCTCCCACTCCCCCTGTTTGTGTTCCCTCTTTCGCTGGCTGTCTTTCTCTCTGTGTCAAATAAATAAATAAAATCTTTAAAAAAAAAAAAAAGGCTTTGCATGAGAGGTGGCATTTGAGGTGGAGGTTGAAGGGAGAAGGCACAGGGGATGACAAGGAAAGGCATTTGCCCCAAACAGCGTGAGCACAGGCACCAACTAGGAAACAGATTCCACACCAAGTCCAATCCGGTTGCAGCAGGGAGACTAGGAAGAGAGTCAGCACTGCTGTGGGGACCCCGGGGGTCCCCGGTGGGTAGGCCATCCACTGGCTTCGGGGGCCACAGACCGACATTTGAATCCTGCCACGGCCACCGCCTCAGCCACGAAATTGAGCAAGTTTCAGAACTTCTCTAAACTCTCCTTCCCTCATCTCTAGAATGGATGTGACCACAGTGCCTACCTCAGAGGGTCACTCTGGGCATGGAAGGAGGCGCGTGCAGTGTGGGGCCTGGCATGGAGGACTCGCTCCCTAAAGGCAGCTGCGTTAAGCCCAGGGGGAAGCTGGAAGAAGCCCGCCTTTGTGAGTCCTACCTGGCAGCGCGCGGGGCAGCGGCGAGGACAGCCGGTAGCAGAGCAGGAAATAATGTCTTTCTAATGCCCGGTCCCAGTCTAGCTCAGCAGCGAGCCCCCGAGGCGGAGCCCGAGACAAGACACACCCCCGCACCGGAACAAGGGTGGGGGGTGCAGGCGGATTCTACAGAATTTGGCCACGGACCCGGATGCGGGGTCTGAAGAAGCCCCAGGAGCTCATTCTGTGACCCCAGGTTCCCGGCCTAGGGGACCAGCTGAGTGGTGCTCTCATCCAAACACGTGAGAAAGGCAGGAGGGGGTGTGGGGAAGATATAAAGAAAATGACGTGGAATTCCAAAGAGGGCAGGCTCGGGGAAAGCCTGGAGCCAGCAGCCTGGAAGAGGCAAGGAAGTGAGGATGTGTGGCCATCCTCCCAGATTTGGAATTCTGGGGCAGGAGTGGGGGAGGGTGGCAGGTGTCTTCGCCTCTATACAAGGAATCCCCCAGAGACCACAGGGAATATGCGGAAGGTTTTTAGATGATGCTAAGCTGGGAGAGTGCCTAGTAGAAAGATGACCAAGTCAGGATTCAGAGCAGTCTTAAAAGGCTACACTTGTGGCTTGGAGCAAACAACAATAGCAGCTCACTGATCTATCAACTACTCTAACCTTTCTCATAGCGAAGATACTATTATCAGCCTCATTTTAAAGCTAAGGAAACTGAAACAGAGAGGTTAAGTAAGAGACCAAGGTCACACAGCTAGTACTGGCAGATCTGGGATTTGAATAGGAAGTCGGGTTTCAAGGTCTGCAATCTGAAAGGAAGGGAGGAAAGGAAAAGGGACCAGAAGGAAAGGAGGGAACTGATTATTATGGAGTATTCACAATGTGCCAGACCCCAAATTTCAACTGAGGGAATACTCGGCAGGCTAGAAGGTCTGAAAGAAGATAAGGCGATTTCGAGTACATCTAGTGGACAAAAATGACAGCGCTGGAGGCCCACGGCACTGAGGAAGAGGCCAGAAGCCAAGTTTTCTCTGCTGACCCCTGCGCCAGTGTGAATCACTTCTTTTTCTGGTGCTGATGAGCAAAGATCTTCAACTGTTCCTGTGCAGATCCACATTTTTTTTTTCCTTTTTAGAGCGTGTGCACACGCATGCAGGGGTGGGGGAGGGGAGACAGAGAGAGAGAATGAATCTCAAGCAGACTCCACACTTAGTGCAGAGCCCCACGTGGGGCTTGATCTCAGGACCCGCAGATCATGACCTGAACCAAAATCGAGAGTCCGATGCTCCACCGACTGAGCCACCCAGGCGCCCCAGGGGATCCACATTTCTGTCTGTGAAAACCGTGGTCTCTAAGTCTGGCTGTTGACTCTGCTGGCTGTTGGGTATGACACGTGCGAGGCTCTGCACAGTGAGTGGTGCGTGGGTGTTTGGTGTGGAGCCTGCATGGTTGTACATGGGTGTATGGGTGTCTCTGTGTGTGCGGTACCTGCGTGGTGAATGTGAGTCTGTGTGTGTGCAAGAGAGAGAGATGTGTAGAGGTCTCTGCGTGGTGAGAGTGGTACAGAGGTGTAGTTAGCTGCAGAACCAGCTGTGTCTGCATGCGTGTGCCCACATGGTACGGGCACTCCAGGGTGAATCTGCTTTATCATTCTAGTGGAACTAGACCACAAGCTGGCTCGCTCGCCACCCTGGGCAAAGGCAGATCCCCTCCTCCCCCCTGCTCCCCCCCCTCCCAGTAAGAATAAATGAAGGCACTGGAAACAGAAGCAGAAAGAGCAAGGCAGGGGCGCCTGGGTGGCACAGCGGTTAAGCGTCTGCCTTCGGCTCAGGGCGTGATCCCGGCATTATGGGATCGAGCCCCACATCAGGCTCCTCCGCTATGAGCCTGCTTCTTCCTCTCCCACTCCCCCTGCTTCTGTTCCCTCTCTCGCTGGCTGTCTCTATCTCTGTCGAATAAATAAATAAAATCTTAAAAAAAAAAAAAAAAGAAAGAAAAGAAAGAGCAGGGCAAAGCGGAGGCGACATTACTGCATCCGCAAGAACCTGAGCGCCCCCTTCAGGACAGAATTGGAGCTGCTGCTGGAATACGGAGGGGAAAGCGCTACCTTCTCTCAGGCTCAAAACTCTGCTAGTCCTAACTTGAATCTGGGATAGAGGTTGTCAGTAGGATAACATGAGTATTTTCCCAAATGATATAAACGGATCCCAGATACTTCTATAATACTGTCTGCTGATGCCTCTTTGTGACTCCACCCCCTACCAAGGCCACGCCCAACGGTTTGCCTTCCTGTTTGTTAACGAGGCTGTGTATTCCTGCTTCATTCCTTCCCACCTGCTTCTCCTTTCTCCACAAATGCTCACAGCTTGGAGACATACTCCAGTCGTTCTTCCCAGGGCACAGGGTGGGAGAAGAGCATGTTCTGCTGAGGGCACAGAACCAGGAGGCACAGCGGTTGAGTCCAGAGCTTAGGGCCCAGAGAAGGCATTAGGTCAGGGCTGAGCAGCCAGGCAGGCTGGGATTAGCAGGCAGGACAGTCATAAGACAGATCTAACGCCTGGGACCCAAACATTGGCCAAGAGAACAAAGTGAGGGGTCTGAGGTCCAGATTTAAACAGGAGAGAGGGCATCAGCTGATCTCCAGGAACTGGGAGGCTGAGCAAAGCAGTAAGAGCACAGAGCCAGGGCACAGAGCCAAGGAAGGATCTCGACACAGCAGAGAATCAGTTTAGTAGGGACATTTATAGGAGTCCTACAGAGTGGGCTGAAAGCCCCAGATAAGACTGGCTCAGTGTTTGCTGGTGGATTAAAGGAGAACATCTGGCTGCAGTAAGATAGAAAACAGCCTTCATTTCCCTCTGCCCTCCTTGCCAAAAGTCCACATTTTGTGTGCTGGAGAAAATCAGTCTCCCAATAGGATGGCTGGTCTGGTTTTTATACATGGACTATATTTGGTACACACGAACCAAAAATATTGATCCAGAGAAATTTAAAGGTGGGACTTGTCCTCTCATATCCCTAAGCCCCCATCACTTAGCTTTATGCCTGGACTTAGAAGTCATTCCTTCCCCGGCAAGGGTTAGGTGGCATCCCTTGGGTTTGCTTAGGACCCTTTAAAATATTAATTTAGATGGAGAATTACATATTAACTCTAACATATATGAATACGTTGGTTTAAATAACATCAATACAACATATATAACATTTTCTACTTTAACCGGTGTTCCCTTCTAGGGCAAAAACGAAGTCTTTTTATTGCTGTGTTCCCAAGTGCCTGGCACAGAGTCCAAAAGTTGTCCCAAAATATTTATTTATATTTATTTATTTATTTATTTATTTTTTATTGATTTATATGACAGAGATAGAGACAGGCAGTGAGAGAGGGAACACAAGCAGGGGGAGTGGGAGAGGAAGAAGCAGGCTCCCAGCAGAGAAGCCTGACGTGGGGCACGATCCCGGAACGCCGGGATCACGCCCTGAGCCGAAGGCAGATGCTCAACCGCTGCGCCACCCAGGCGCCCCCCAAAATATTTAAGTCAACAGCAAATCAGGAAGATTGGTGCTTAAATATTTTTCTCTTTTGACATGTTCACAGAATCTCACATCTCAAACTAGACGTAGCTTTAGGGATTACCTATTCTATCTTCCCAGCCAGTGCTGGGATTATTTCTATGACCATTTTAGCAGAGAATCATCGGCCTCCCCCGGATACTTCTAGCCAGTTCCTTTTTTTTTTTTTTTTGAGAGAGATCGAGCACATGTGCAAGAGTGGGGGGAGGGGGAGAGAGAATCTCAAGCTGATTCCTGCCGAGCGCAGAGCCTGACACGGGGCTTGATCTGAGAACACTGAGATCATGACCTGAGCTGAGACCAAGAGTGGGATGCTTAACCAGCTGAGCCACCTAGGCGCCCCTCTAGCTAGTTCTTTGCGGGACAACCTATTCCATTTTGGGGCAGCTCCAAAAGAAGTTCCTTCTTCATAGTGTCCCTAAATCTGATTCCATACCAAATCTTACCCAGTGCTGCTACTTGTCTCTTTCCCACGCCCCGTCCTTGACCATATTCGTTCCCTTTGTTTTCCAGGTGAAAATAATTGCCCATGTGACTTTACCTCAAGACCCCTCATCCTCCAATTCACCGTCCTCTAAACTCAGTGAATGTGGTTTCTGTCCACGTCCCTTAAAATATGGTGCCCAAGGTCAGCACTATGCAATCGAACTACAGAATATGGGAGGCAGGGGACGATTGCCCTCCTCATTCTGACATTCTTAGGCTATTAATGGCACCTCGGATTGCATTAATCTTTCCACCTGCTCTGCAAGCAGCTTTCTCCGTCAGTGCTCATCAAGTCTCCAGGCAGGAACGCTCAGGGCCGTCCTTGACACCTCTCATCCCTCATAAGTCACCCCATGGCTGGCTTACTGGTTCTACCTCTAAATATCTTCCTTGTCTGTTCCCACTGCTGCCCCCTGGGTTCAGGTTCTAACATGAAAAACAGCAGGATCTTTCGAAAATGCAGGCCCCATCAGATATTCTCTGCTCAAAATGTCTCGGTAGCTTTCCAGCTCCTCCAAGACAAAGTCTAAACTTCTTCATAGAGCGTAAAGGTCCCTTGGCAAGCTCCCCTTTCCTGACACCTGCAGGCTGATTTTTCACATCTCCATGGACAACTTTGGCTTCAGCCACCGCAAAATGCTTGCCCTTGCCTCAGGCACTTGGTTCCCTCCTGCCCTGAGGCCTTTGCTCTCTGTTCCAGACAGGACTCTAAATCCTCTACAGGAAGGAACTCACTTAATTCTCCCCACCACCCTCTGAAGGAGATGATATTATTCCCATTTTACAGATGGAGGAGCTCTTGCGTCCAGCATTCTGCCCAGAGTCATGCAGTTAATAAGTTGTGGAGCTGGGTGAGTCCCGTCGCCTGAAACGCCCTCCCGACTTTCTCCTTGGCAAACTCTCAGCCATCTTTCAGGACGGACCAAGCCCTAGTTCTTCTGGGAAGTCTGCCCACCCCCTGAACTTTACCACCAGATAGCACTTACCACTCTGAGCTAATTGTTCGCGAAATGATTGTCAGCACACCCACGGAGGATAGGCTTCTGTCCTTGTCCTCACTGAGTCCCCAGACCTCTGTTTTGTGCCAGGAATCTAATGAATGTTTTCATGAAGTCACTCCTTAGTGAATACGTGAATAACTATTTACAGGGTACAGCCATCTGCCAAACTGTCAACCTTTGGTAATCGATTTTTCCTGTAATACATACAAAAATCTGGCCAAAGCCTCACTGTGGAACCAGCTAGCTGAAAGGCAGCTTAATTATCCCGAGTTCATTGAAGAGCCAAGGAGCCTTCTGAAGTGTTCTGGAATGACCTGAAACTGCACAGCAGGAAGGACGTTTTGAAACGACTAGCTCCAGCATACTGTTCACCCAGAAAGCGTCCTCGGAGTGTGTCTCCCCACGGACGAGAGGTGGTCTGAGGAACGGGACCTGTGCAGAGGACACTCGGTAGAGCCGATGTGTCGCACGTACGGTCAGCGGGGCAACGAGCAGACAGAGGGGCAGTGAACCCTGACCCCTTCCACACAAAATATTTACCAGGAGAAAACAAGCACTGATGAGCAGAGAAGCATGTGAAGCCCCGAGGAGAAGCAGGATGGCAAAGCTCTTGCCCGGTGCACCCACCCATGCAAACACCAAAGGAGCTGGGATCCATTCTGACTTAGGCGCATGTTCTTATTTGGGGCATTCTCGGGGCTCCCGCATCCGCAGCCTCACTGCGACAGGTGGGGCAGAGGGAGACTGCGCTCCCAGGGCTAACGCATTCTCAGACTAACCCACAAGTCACCTTTCAAATGCACATCAACACATCCAAAGCCCACACCCTCCCAACTGACCTTTGTGAAGCGTTCACACAGCGAGCCTCTTCCTCTGCCCTCAGCAACCCAGGGCCAGGTACCGGCGATTCAGGACGGCGCCTACACCCCAGACCCGCTGAGACGGTTCAGGCCAGCCAGTCCTGAAACTGCTGAGCCCCATGCCTCTTGCCTCGTCCATTCCTGCCCAGGAAAACCACGGCGAAGGCGTGGGCCGTGCTCTCCTCTCACTCTGGCCTCCCCGACTGGCTCTGGCGCTTCCCCAGAGGCCCCAGGCCTCCTGCTTCTAGGGATCTGAGTGTAAAAACTTCTTCCTTCGTGACAGCATTTTGTGTCGGTGTGTCTTACCATCCCTGACTAAAATTCCAAGTACGTGTTAAAACATACTAGTCGGGCTCCTGGGTGGCTCAGTGGGTTAAGCGTCTGCCTGCAGCTCAGGTCATGATCTCAGCTAGGAGTTGCTTCTTCCTCTCTGCTGCTCCTCTGTGCTCGTGCTCTCTCTCTCTCTCCCTCAAACAAATAAATCTTAAAAAGATAAAAATAAATAAAATATATAGTCTATTTCATGTAATAGGACTATTTGCCTTGATCATTCCACAAACTTTTGAAGTGTCAATTAGATATCCTCCGCCCCACCCTCCTCATCCTATAGATAAGAAACAGAAACAAAGTGAATTTAACTGACTTACACAAGGTCACACAAAAATTCGTGGCAATTTCCTGGTTAACTGTAAGGTCATTCCCCAAACAGCAGGGCATAGGGGAACTATACAATTCTGGAATCATATCACTTCCTGTCCTGTTTCCTGTCAACCATTTCTGCCAGAAATGGCTAAAAATGACCCGTTTTCACCAAGCAATAGAAGCTGAAGTCAGAATTAATGCTGTGGAGTTAGATCTCTTTCCTAAATACAGTTCTAAAATCTGGACTAAAGAGGGCAAGGAGATGCTCTATTAAAAAAAAAAAAACTACAGAAGACCAAGAAAAAAGTCTAAGTCATGCATACATTTGAGTATTTGATAAATTGACTTATTTTCAATCAAACCTGTATAAAGGCTTTAAAAAAATTAGCAGCAGAGCTGGGACTCAAACACAGGTTTGGGAGCTAGTGTAAAATGCTGAACATTTCCCCCCAAAATCTGGAGATGACCATACAAAGTTACAAAGTTATAAATACGTTCCCCTGTGAGCCCATTACTTTGTCCATATAATGGGGAGAGGGCTATAGAATACCATCTTTTGAATCAAAGTAATTATGTGACAGCACTTTGTAAAATGTGAATGTGATTCAAATCAATATATTAAACTGTCCCAGTTTTTCCCAGTGCTCAGAGCTAGCAATATTTGAGTAGATCTTCATCCTTTTTTGGCCGCCCACCCCTCATTTGGTGAATCTCTACCTCCCTAAGTGGAGCAGAAATGGATTTTTTTTCTCCCCATTTCCAGCCGATGCAACACATGACTGTCGTACCGAACAGGTCCCCACATGTGTGTGAGAACCTGATTTCTAAATGCAGCATGGTCTCACCTTATGAGGTGTAACAGATCCTAAGCATAAACAGCATACGTCTGGTGAGCATAGCAGTCTTTGCACCACTATAAATATGACCTAGGCTTCAGAGGCTCCCTTCTGTTAGGCTTCGGATCCCAGGAAGCAGCTACAGCGGTCCTGGCTGGAAGCAAACTGATGGAACCAATGTAATGGTCACCCCCCCTACAAGTGAGGTGTGAGCCCTCTCTGCACTGGAAGACATACTCAAAGCAACGAGTGCTACCTTGCAGGCACTGTATAAGGCATTTGCCTCTGCTATCTTGTTTAATCACCATCTAGCAGATAAGAAAATCGAAACACAGGGAATTTAGACCCTTAGTTAACAGGAGTCCATTAGACCCAAAGTCCAGGCTCTAAACAGGAAGGATTACTCAAAATTTTAATCTGTATAGGAGACACCTGGAGATGTTAAAATGCAGATTTTCATTCCAGAGCTCTGTGGCAGAGCCTCAGATTCTGCGTTTCTAGCAAGCTCTCAAGTGATACAGGTGCCGCTGGTCTGAGGACCACCCTTTAAGAAGCAAGGCTCTAATCAGTATGTGTGAAAAAGCCTCCTGCATCTCATCATAAAAAGCACGCACTCACGGCTCTCCTTGTAAGCACTTCCCTAGGGCCTTCTCCCTCTGCCCCAACTTGGTGACATGACAGGAGAGTCCCTCTGCATCTATGAAATGCTACAGTTTAACTCCATGGACAATGTCTTCCACAGCCGCAGTGGTGGGGGTACTGAGGAAGCCAGGATCCTTCAGATAAGGTCCTGGCCCCGGGGAGACTACTAATGGAGACAAACCGCACTGAAATCTCCGGCGTGTGCATGAAGGAACACCCTGCAGCGCATGGACGTAGAGGTATCGTCCAATCACGGCTGCTTTGGCTCCAGCGCGGTCCTCACACCACGTGGGCACGCTTCAGCACTATGCGCTCCATCCCTCTTGGCATAGACATTTGGGCGGTGGCTCATCCTGTCCAAACTACTGTGAAAATACAAGTCTCCTCCCTCGCGTCCATATGCATATAAAATATGATATTTTGGGGGGGGGCGCCTGGGTGGCTCAGTCGTTAGGTGTCTGCCTTCGGCTCAGGGCGTGATCCCGGCGTTCTAAGATCGAGCCCCACATCAGGCTCCTCCGCTGGAAGCCTGCTTCTTCCTCTCCAATTCCCCCTGCTTGTGTTCCCTCTCTCGCTGTCTCTATCTCTGTCAAATAAATAAATCTTTAAAAAAATATATGTATTTTTTTTTTTGTTGGGACAAAAACATGTCAAATGTTTCTTGGGCTTATTTTGGGGGAGAAAACTGCCAGACAAAACTTGCGTTTTTCTGTATGATTTTAAATAACTTTATATGCACTTGGAACAGGGCAAGAAAGTAAATCTAAAATTAATATTAACTTTAGCTTTATTTTATTTCGTATTTTTTTGAAAGATTTTATTTATTTATTCATTTGCCAGAGAGAGAGAGAGAGAGAGGGCACAAGCAGGGGGAGCAGCAGGCAGAGGGAGAAGCAGACTCCCCACTGAGCATGGAGCCCGATGCAGGACTTGATCCCAGGACCCTGGGATCATGACCTGAACCGAAGGCAGATGCTTAACCGACTGAGTCACCCAGGTGCCCCAACTTTAGCTTTAATTAATGAGATCGAATCTCAGAAAATAGAATCTGTGCAGATACCCCTCCTGAGATGAAAGGGAAATGCCTTCCAAGAGTGCAGAGATCTATAAAATGTGTTATTTGTGAAAAATTTTGGAAGGATTTAAATTACTAAAGTAATTTTTCCCTCACTGGTAAGGTAGTTTTCATTTATTTATTACAACTGTTTGAGATGTATTTACTGTTACTTAATCATGGACTAAGGCACACATTTCAACTAGCAAGAAATCTAGTTATGACCTCAGATGGCTCCCAGCTGTTCCCTCTATGTGAATAAACACACACAGAAAACTTTTCTCTAGCAAATCCCATTCCTTTACTCCCATTCTTTTTTTTTTTTTTAAGATTTTATCTATTTATTTGACATAGAGCACAAGCTGGGGGAGCAGCAGAGGGAGAGAGAGAAGCAGGCTCTCCACTGAGCAGGGAACCCCATGCGGGGCTCAACCCCCTGGGACCATGACCTGAGCTGAAGGCAGACGCTTAACCGACTGAGCCACCTAGGTGCCCCCATTACCCCCATTCTTATGGCGTGGCTGTTAAGGGGATGGGGGCAGAGAGGTAGAGGAGATAGGGAGGGAGGAGAGAAGAAGGTTCATGCTCCCATAGGCAGCCAGCATCATTCGACTGCCAGCTTCCAGAACAGCGTTTGGTTTCATTCCACTGAAATCCTGGAACCTTTACTTGGTCATTACTCATCGAGTCATTTGAGGTCATTTAAACCTATCTCCACCCAGATGCTGATAAGATTCAAAACAGGATCACAGGAAGCCAGCTAAGATAATAGATAACAGGAGAAAAAGAAGGACTAACCTCATGAGCAATTATGTCAGGAGAGCCTCTTCGAGCTGTAATTCCTCTGTGAACTACCCTGAGGTGGTGAAACCTTGCAAAGCCCTGGAATTGAACTGCAGGTTGAAAGATGCTTCAAGGGACTCTTGGAGTCCAGTTCTCTCAATTTATGGAGAAAGAAATATATGAATGAGACACAGGGAGATTTTTTTGCACAGTTAAGTTCTTGTGGCTAGTGAATAAAAAAGTCAGAGTTTCAGGCGCCTGGATGGTTCAGTCGGTTAAGTATCTGCCTTCGCCTCAGGTCATGATCCCAGGGTCTTGGGATCGAGGCCCGCGTTGGGCTCCCTGCTCAGCGGGGAGTCTGCTTCTCCCTCTGCTGCCCCCCCTGCTTGTGCTCTCTCTCTGTCAAATAAATAAATACAATCTTAAAAAAAAAAAAGAATCAGAGTTTGAAGTCTGGTCCGCTGAATTGCAATTCAGTGATCTTCCTTTTTGTTGCCTGAGTCTCCGTCCTAAATCACTCCATTCACGCCGCGCTGGCCTTCCTCCATGAGTACAATTTTGCCCTCATCAGGAACCATCCGTCTCATTCATTATTTTGTTGTTCAGCCATGTTGCAAATATCTATCCAGAGCCACCTGTGTGCCAGGAGCACAAGGAGAACCTCACGGTCTGGGTCCCTGTCTTCGAGGCGACCACAAGGCAGCTGCCGTCTCTCCCTTTAGCAGTGCTTTCTGGACCCAGCCTTCCCTGTCAGAAACGACTTCTTCCCTCCCTAGGAGAGTTGCTTGGCCTTCATAATTGAAATATCACTATTAACGGTAACACGAGAAAGGGACGAAACATGACAACTAGAGAAGCAGCCTGCGGCGGGTACTGCACCTCAATACAGTAACAGGCTTTTGAAATAGAGTCAAGCAGAGGGCAGGCCACGATGGGGGCTGGAATTCCAAGTGTCCCTGGGGTGTTTTCCTCAAATTCATTCCACACAACTGTAGCCGAAGAGGGCCTGTATTTTTCACCATAACTGTAAATGCTCCTTGTCCAGAGAGGCGTTGGCTTACATCCCGTCTTTAAAGGCCCTAGTCTCTATTAACCGGAATGGGTCCCTAAAACGCTGCAGCTATACCGAGACCTCTGAGAGGGGTTGCAACAAGAAGGTTTGACTCCGGCAATGAGGTTAGGTAGCCCGCAAGGCAAAAACAAAAACAAACAAACAAAAACCCTGGCAGCTCAGAAAGATTTTCTGTTTTTCTTTCCTAAAGGAGGCTCAATCTGATCTAAGTCTAAGAAGATTTGTTTCAAATTGACGTTGTAGGCTTAAATAGTTCATTATTTTACAACGCGATATGCCCATTTTCACTCCTCACTGGCTTTTGAGTTCTATTCTCGATTTGGGATTATTGTGATGTCTGAGAGCCTACTGGCACTGAGGCGTTCCCAACACCCCCACTATTCTGTTTTCCAGTAGGAGTAAAGGAAAAGCAACCAGAATCGTCAGCAATGATTCCATGTGAATAAGGAAATCACGATGTGAGCTGCCATTTCCTTTGGAAATATGAATCAGTGTTCCTGATGTTGAAAATAGATTTCTGTAGCAACTTGTTTATTTTATAAAGCAGGATGAAGAATGGGAAGAGATTATGTTAAATTAATTTTACATGTTCTAATTGAAGCATTGTCAGAGGACCGTATTTTTCACATTACCTCTCTTGTGCAGGGTACACAGCAGATATAAGAACACGTTATCTTTATTATAGAAAAGCAGAGTCAGGGGGATACAATTTTAATGGGGGAAGATTATGTGGGCCACCACGAACTATAGAGTAGGTGTGATATCTTACTCCCTGTTTTCTAAGATGCATTTGGAGAAGTAGCTATTGGAGTCATACAGAAACCTACCACGGTTCTTTGGCCCACTTTGGAGCTAGGGTTGAGCGTTAATTTTTCAAATAACTGGGTTTCAATAAGAAATATAGAATAAAGGGTAATAAGACAAAATATTTTTTTAAAAAGATGAACCCAGGGGTGCCTGGGTGACTCCGTCAGTTAAACGTTCTGCCTTTGGCTCAGCTCATGATCCCAGAGTCCTTGGATTGAGCCCCACATGGGGAATCCCTGCTCAGCAGGGAGCCTGCTTCTCCCTCTCCCTTTGCCCATCCCCCCTGCTCCTTTTCTCTCTCTCTCTCAAATAAATAAATAAAATCTTTTAAAAAATAAAATAAAAAGACGAATCCAGGTGTGCCTGCGTGGCTCAGTCAGTTAAGTGTCTGTCTTCAGCTCAGGTCACGATCCCAGGTTCCTGGGATCAAGCCCCGTGTCAGGCTCCCTGTTTGGCAGGGGAATCAGCTTCTCCCTTTCCCTCTGCCCTGTTTGTGTTCTCTCTCTCACTTACTCTCTCAAATAAATAAAACCTTTAAAAAAAAAAAAACTTGGAAAATTAAAAAAAAAAAAAAGATGAACCTAGTAGGGGTGCCTGGCTGGCTCAGTCAGTAGAACATATGACTCTTGATCTCAGGGGTGTGGGTTCTAGCCCCACATGGAGTGTGGAGATTACTTAAAAATAAAATCTTTAAAAAAAAAATTCTCCTTTAAAAAAAAAAAAAAAGAACCCGGCAAAGAACAAAGAACTACACTTACCCACGTGACATATCTTCTACTTGCTGCCCAAGATGGGAGTGGGCCAAAGGGGGCCATGGAGAAAGAAGAACCGCTCAGATGTGGGGAGTGACATGGGTGACCTCTTCTTTTACAGTTTTCCCTGTACCTAGTGAAACCTTCCAGAGGAGAAGGAGCAATTCTGAAATAGCCTGAAGTGTACAAGTTGGGACTAAAAAGAAATCTAGCACTGGTTCTTTGAATGAATGCTTAGGAAAGCTCGTTATTTGAGCGCCTAAGTGGGCTACCCAAGCTTGAACATTTCCGTTGATTATCATTAGACTTCTCCTGGCTTTAACTAAGTATTCCTCTTTATCCGTTGCCATGCACTGTGCACTAATGACATGAATACTTGACACAAAATCCCATAAAATATTATGCTTTAGTAACTTCCTAGTTAAAATTTTCTTTCATTTTCTTTACTGGGGCCAAGGTACAGTTTTGCCCTTTGGTTGCAAAAAGACTATATTTTATAAAATACCAAGGGGCAATTTTTCACATAATAAACCCACAACGTATAGCAGATTTGTAAATGCGTCAAACAGACAGAAAGCAGAGGCAGATAGTGATTCTTACAATGACATAAAAGCAAATAGTTGCTTCCCTGGAGGTATCCCGAGGTGTGAAAATGCCTTTAAAGAAAAAAAAATTCCCTCTCTAAGATGCATATACTTGTAATAGAGTTTCTAACATGCATAACGATGAAAGCTTGCTTACATGTTTTTTAAAGACATAAAACCGAGTAACAAAAAGGCAAAGTTCATGGGCATTTTCTTTCACTTAGCTACTTTTTAAAAATTCTTCTTGCTCTGCTATTTTATCATTAAATATGATTTAAAAAAATAGAAACCCCTCTGTAAACAGAATTCTTTCCTCAGCACTATCCTTCTTGTCATATGCTTCTATCACCCGAAATATACGTGTGGATATACATATATGTACTTCATGCTCAGACGGCCTGAGGAAATACGGGAATTTGGGATAACACGGTTTACTGACAGCATGTGCGTATGTATACTTGTGTATATATATGTGTGTGTTATATGTACACGCACCTGTCTATAAAAGACTCCTCCATGATGTGAGGCAAATTGAAACTAGCTTTTAAAACAGTCACTTCTGGGGGGTGCCTGGGGGGCTCAGTCGTTTAAGCAGCTGACTCTTCATTTCACCTCAAGTCATGATCTCACCGTGGTGAGACTGAGCCCCATGTCAGGCTCCGCACTCAGTGAGGAGTCTGCTTGAGATTCTCTCTCCCTCTGCCCCTCCACCCCCCTGTGAGAGCAAGCTCTCTCTCAAATAAATAAATTAATCTTTAAAAATAAATAAATAAAACAGTCCCTTCTGCCCTGTCCCTTGGAGTCTATCATTCGCATGAGGTAAATGTAAAAGAGCCGTGAAATTATTAAATTTCCTTTGCCATATGCGATACACGATTTCATTCTTTCAGCCCACGTTCATACACGTCATCCCTCCCAGGCCATTCCTGGCACTTTAATGAAGCACTCAGTCTTTACAGACTTAACAGCCGACTGTATGCAGCTGCTTCAGCACAGGGAGGGGAAAAGTGACATTTTACCTCCACCCCAAACAAAGCCATTATATTTACCTTCTACTTTGAAGATAGTAAAGTGCGGTCGGCAATGGAAAGAACCCAACGCGTTACCTGCGCAGTTCATCCACAGACCCTGGTAAACCCAAGTGGCGGTTATCACCGAGGATGCTCGGGTGGTCACTTTCCACTCATTGGAGGCAGTGGCCGCGACGAGAGCTCCAAACCCTCCGACGCCAAACACGAGAGCGGAGATCTGCGCCCTGGACATGTCGCTCTGCCTTCTCCAGTGACACCGTCCAGACAGAACGCGTTGGTGGGCTAGGCATGCAGCGGGCGACTAGCGCTCGGACAGGTGTTATGGCAAGTTAACGCGCATAGGGGACCGCATTTCATGCTCGGATGCCCTAGGAAGCACGGAATTCAGGATGAAGTCTGATTCACCGACGGCATTTTAAAGATAGTCTCAGATGATCTTTCTAATTTCCTACACGGAGATTTACTAAAATTTTGTAGATGGATGTTAAAGTTTTTGACTTCGCAGATTATTTTCCCTGGCACCATAGTTAATGCTTAATTTTCTGTTAGCCTGAAGTTTAACGAACCATGCAACAACCAGATATTACAAAGTACAAATTATACAGTAACAGTGAAGGATTATTTGACCAATTGCTTTAGTCTGGCATGCTTCTGAATCTTCATAGAAATAGAATCACATTGCAGGTATTCTATAACCTGTTTTTTCACACAGCATTGTGTCCGTGACATACATCTGTGTTCAAGAACGTAGTTGTCGTTCATTAAATATTACAGCTGAAATATAGTACTTCATTAGACCGGTTTACTACAATCTATCCATTTTCCTGGAGATGAACGTTTGTGTTATTCTCCCCCTGCCCCCACCTGCCTCCCTCAATAGCAGTTGGAACAGCTGTAAAGGTTCTCATGCATTTCTCTTTATGCACCTGAGTAAGAGTTTCTCCAGGATAATCTTAGAAAATCTTAGAACTGCTAGGAAGTAGGAAATAAGTAGGAACAACTCCTCCAACTTTATACACAACACTAAATTGCCCTACTGAGAAGCTCTAGCAGGTTACCATCCCACGACCAGGGGTGAGTCCCGATTGCCTCACTTCATACCATGTGGTATTGGGGTGTTCTCAGAATTGCTGGAGTTTTTTTTTGGGGGGGGGGTTGGCCACTCTGATGAGTCTAAAGGTATCACATTAGGATGACTTTTGTATTTGCTGATTAACAATGAAGCTGAGCATATTGTCATATATTTCTTGGTTCATTACGTTTTTGTCTACAAAGGCATTTATAGCTTTTGCTCATGTAATCCATTGAGTTGCTTGACTTTTTATAATTTATTTTTAGTCCTATATATATCCTGGATAGTAATCTCTCTTCTTTTAAGATTTTATTTATTTATCTGAGAGAGAGCGAGAGCACAAACAGGTGGAAAGGCAGAGGCAGAGGGAGAAGCAGACTCCCGGCTGAGTGCAGAGCCTGATGCAGGGCTCCATTCCAGGACTCTGGGATCATGACCTGAGCCAAAGTTAGACACTTAACAGACTGAGCCACCCAGTTGCCCCTGGATAGTAATCTTTTATTATTTATGTTGCAAATATTAAATGTATTGCAAATATATTATGTTGCAAATATCCCCCAGTTTGTGGTTTGTCTTTGACTATTTGATGGACTCTGAATTTTAATGTAGTCAAATTTATCAAGCTTTTACTAAATGATTTGTACTTTTAAAATCTTGATTAAGAAATCCCCCTGAGAGATAATAAACATATTACCCTCTCCTCCTATTTCAAAGCTTTAGCTTTTACACTTAAGTTCTTAGATAATTCAGAATTGATTTTTCTGTTTTATGATCTGAGATCATTTCATTTTTCAGTATGGGAACCCAACTTTCCTATCCCTACTAAATGGTCCCTTGTTTCCCTATTGATTTGTAGTGTCACTTCTGTCATATCAGATATTAGTATTTCCACAGTCTGTTTCTACATTCTCTAATCTGTTCCTTCTATCTCTTGTCTGTTCCTGCACCCATACAATACTCTCTCAATTTAATTTTATAAATATTTCTTGAGATCTTGTTGATATCTTTTACTTTGCTCTTTTTTTTAAGAGTGTCTGAGACTTTTTTTTTTTTAGCTTTTTGTTGTTCCTTTTATATTTTAGAATAAATTTATCAAGTTATGCGTATACATACCTACTGGGATGTTTGTTGAAGGAAAGTAAATAATTTTATAAAGTTGAGTCTTCCTGCCAATGAATATTATACGTCTCTTCATTTAACCCATCTTTAATGTCTTTCAGTAAGAGTTAAATATTTCATCTTGTTACATTTTTTTTGCTAGATTTATTTGTTGTTATTTTTTTTAAGATTTTATTTTTAGGGGCGCCTGGGTGGCACAGCGGTTAAGCGTCTGCCTTCGGCTCAGGGCGTGATCCTGGTGTTATGGGATCGAGTCCCCACATCAGGCTCCTCCGCTGGGAGCCTGCTTCTTCCTCTCCCACTCCTCCTGCTTGTGTTCCCTCTCGCTGGCTGTCTCTATCTCTGTCGAATAAATAAATAAAATCTTTAAAAAAAAAAAAAGATTTTATTTTTAAGTAATCTCTACACCCACTGTGGGGCTCAAACTTACAACCCTGAGATCAAGAGCCGTGTGCTCCGCCAACTGAGCCCGCCAAGCTCCCCATGCTGGATTTATTCTTACACTTAGGACTCATTCTAACATGAACTTATCTAACATATGATTTTTCTGATTTTCTCCTTACATATACAGTTGACCCTTGAACAACATGGTAATTAGGGGTGCCAACCTCCACTCAGTCAAAAATCCATATAAAACTTTTGACTCCCCCAATAGTCCACTGATGACCACAAGCCTTACTGATAACATAAACAGTTGATTAACACATATTTTATATGCTGTATGTATCATATACTGTATCCTTACAATAGAGTAAGCTAGAGAAAAGAAAGTGTTGTTAGTAAAATCACGAGGAAGAGAAAATACATTTAAAATACTGCACTGTATTTACTTTTAAAAGCTACATGTAAGTGGACCTGCTCAGTTCAAACCCTTGTTGTTCAAAGGTCAACTGTACATTTCGTTTTTCTTCTTTCTTGCATTTTTTGAGTTTTTTTTCACATTTCAATTTTTCCCCTCTATTAAATTGGAAGTTACACATTATTTGTACAGTTTAACAGTTACTCTAGAAATTTTAGTGTATATATAACTTAATAAATAAAATCAATCATTGTCTTAACTCTACTTCTGAATAATATAAGGACCTTAAAATGTTTTAACATTAATAACTCCTCTTCTGGCCTATGTTAGTACTTTATTTCTTTTTTTTAAATTATTTTTTATTATATTGTGTTAGTCACCATACGGTAGTACTTTATTTCTATGTTGCTTGATTTTTAGTCCCACAAATTAGTTTTATCTCCACAAATGTTAGCCTCATACTTATTACTGTACACTGTCATTTTTCTTTTTTTGCTTGTTATTACATTTTGCTTCTCAAAAGTTCCTTGTGGGGCGCCTGGGTGGCTCATTCGGTTAAGCGTCTGTCTATGGCTCAGGTCATGATCCTGGAGTCCTGGGATGGAATCCCGCATTGGGGGTTCCCCAGAGGCAGACAGTCTTGAGTCTGCCTTTCCCTCTCCATCTACCTCTCCCCCTGCTCATGCCCTCTCTCACTCTCTCTCTCTCTCTCTCAAATAAATAAAACCTTAGGGGGAAAAAAAAAACCTTCCTGAGTTTATTATTTTCTTCTTCCTGAGGTCTATCCTTGGGCAGTTTCTTTAGTGAGGGGCTGTTGGTAGTTACCTGTCTTAGTTTTGTTTGTCATATAATACATTTCTTCTGTGCTTGCTTTTGGTAGATAATTTTTCTGGGTATACAGTTACAAGTTGACAATTATTCTGACTCAGAACTTTGAAGATATAATGCCATTTTCATCTGGCTTCCATTTTTGCTGCAGATAAATCAAGAATAGGATTTGTCATTTCTTTATAGATTAATTCATGTTTTCTCTGGCTGATTTTAAGATTCTCTTTGGTTTTGGCAGTTTCACTTTGACTTTCTAAGAATGAATTTTTTGTTAATCTCCTACGGGATTTACTGAACTTCTTAAATCTAATGATTCATATCTTTCATCAATTCTGGAAAACTCTTGGTCCTTTCCTTCTCCAGATGTTACTTCTGCCACTATTCTTTCTTTATCTCCTTCTGTAACTCTGATAAGATTTTTTTTGTTTGTCCAATTTCTTAACTTCTCTTTAATATTTTTAACTACTTTATCTCTCCATGCTGCATGTAATTTGGTGTTAACAATCCAGAGGTTCTAATTTCTAATACTATCCTTAAAAAAAGTCTAGACTTTCTCTGTTATCCTTTTTTGTATCTTCCTGCTTCTTTTTTCTAATCTCTTATTCTTTAGTCATAATTTGAATGCCCTATTTTGTTTTTTAAGTATTAAAGATACTTAATTTATAACCTACATCTCATTATTCTTGTATCTGTAGGGTTTTTTTTAAAGATTTTGTTTATTTGTCAGAGAGAGAGAGAAAGAGAGTGAGCACAAGCAAGGGGAGTGGCAGGCAGAGGGAGAAGGAGAAGCAGGCTCCCCACTGAGCAAGGAGCCCTATGTGGGACTAGATCCCAGGACCCTGAGCTGAAGACAGACACTTAACCAACTGAGCCACCCAGGCATCCCCTCATATCTGTAGTTTTTGCAGCTTGTTCTTTTTTTTTTTTCCTACTGACCCTCTCACTCATGGTGGTTTGTTAAAACAGGTGCTTTGTGATTTGTGATTGTAAGCTCATGTTCCTGGCAACTTTCTCTTGGAAACGTTTTGAGACCTGAGTTGGATCGAATTCCAACAGATAGAATTTATATTTGCTTCTACCTGTTGTTTAGGTGAGCTACCAACCCAGGACTACTTTTTTCAAAAATATTTTATTTATTTCTTTGAGAGAGAAGGGGGGAAAGAGAGCATGAGCAGGGAGAGGGGAGCAGCAGAGGGAGAGGGACAAGCAGACTCCCCACTGAGCAGGGAGTCTGACCTGGGACTCCATCCCAGGTCTCCAGGATCATGACCTGAGCTGAAGGCAGACACTTAACCAACTAAGCCACCCAGGTGCCCCAACCCAAAATTACTTTATTTTTTTTTTTAAGATTTTATTTATTTGACAGTAGGGGGAGCCCAAGCAGAGGGAGCGGCAGGCAGAGGGAGAGGGAGAAGCAGACTCCCCGCTGAGCAGGGAGCAGGATGTGGGGCTAGATCCCAGGACCCCGAGATCATGACCTGAGCCAAAGGCAGATGCTTCACTGACTGAGCCACCCAGGCGTCCCAGGACTACTTTAAATTATCATCTTTTACTAGCCATCCAACTAGTGTGAATTCTAGTCCCACAACCAAGTGAATGTTGGTTTGTAGTTAGGAATTCTCAGGTCACTTCTGTTTGTGCCTACACTCAGATCCCAGGTTGAGACAGGACGTTCCCTTATCAGGACCCAGGAGGGCAGTAATGGGAGTGGTGCAGCAGTGTTTCTAATTTTGCCCTCTGCAGTTATTACTGTGGGGTGGGAACAACTTTACGCAGAGTTCTCTGATCCAGACTACAGTGTTGCTAACACTAGGATCTCTAGTTATGGCCAACTGAGAATTAAAATCTCAGTGACCAGGGATCCCTCAGGGTAGCCGTTGGCCTCAAAGCTGGCTTGCCTTTCTGTATTTGCGCTTTCTCTCTATTTTTGGCCTCTAAAGATTTCCTTTGTTTTCTTACCATCTCAGGTATGTGTTTAAAAATATTTTTCAGGGGGGCGCCTGGGTGGCACAGCGGTTAAGCGTCTGCCTTCGGCTCAGGGCGTGATCCTGGCGTTATGGGATCGAGCCCCACATCAGGCTCCTCAGCTATGAGCCTGCTTCTTCCTCTCCCACTCCCCCTGCTTGTGTTCCGTCTCTCGCTGGCTGTCTCTATCTCTGTCGAATAAATAAATAAAATCTTTAAAAAATATATATATATTTTTCAGGGCGCCTGGGTGGCTCAGTTGGTTAAGCGACTGCCTTCAGCTCAGGTCATGATCCTGGAGTCCCAGGATTGAGTCCCACATCCAGCTCCCTACTCGGCAGGGAGTCTGCTTCTCCCTCTGACCCTCCCCCCTCTCATGCTTTCTCTCTCATTCTCTCTCTCTCAAATGAAAAAAAAAATAAAATAAAATATAAATACAATAAAAATATTTTTCAAATATTTTTTCCAGCAACTGTAGGTGTTTTGTTTCCAGAAAATTATATAGGGTATCTTATTCACCCTATGCCAAAGTAAAAGTCATCAAATATTATAAAGAAACACTTGTGTTTAAAAATATCTCTTAAAATCAAATAACCTGGGGCACCTGGCTGGCTCAGTCACTAGAGCATGTGATTCTTGATCTTGGGCTCATGAGTTTGAACCCCACATTGTGCACAGAGATTACTTTTAAAAAATATCAAATAACCTATCAGAAAATAATAAATGAATCCATCCCAAATGAAGGGAATCCTGGAATTTCAGATCGTTCAAATTTTGCTGTGCTACCTAACCTCATTCATATTTAACTTCTTTTGGAAATTAGTTGCATGTTTTTAGCGGAAAGAGCTCTCTCTTGAAAAAAAATAAGATAGTCTGAAAACTTTTTTGAGTACATTATATTTTTCTTCATCACACTGTGAGTTAAATTCCCAGAAAAGATATGTCTGGTTCTACATTTAAGATGAAAATCTAGCAATTAAAAATGAAAAACCACCCCAAAAAACCCCCCACCTATTTTCTTTCTTTTTTTTTTTTTTAAAGGTTTTTATTTATTTATTAGACAGAGATAGAGACAGCCAGAGAGAGTGGGAACACAAGCAGGGGGAGTGGGAGAGGAAGAAGCAGGCTCATAGCGGAAGAGCCTGATGTGGGGCTCGATCCTGTAACTCCGGCATCACGCCCTGAACCGAAGGCAGACGCTTAACCGCTGTGCCACCCAGGCGCCCCCCCCCCACCTATTTTCTTATATAATTAAAATAAGATTTCAGTTAGAGGGGCTCCTGGGTGGCTCAGTTGGTTAAGCATCTGCCTTCGACTCAGGTCATGATCCCGGGGTCATGGCATTGAGCCCCAAGTCAGGCTCCCCACTCAGCAGGGAGTCTGCTTCTCCCTCTCCCTCTGCTCCTCCCCCCAGGTGTGCTCTCTCTTTCTCAAAAAATACACACACACACACACACACACACACATATGTATAAAAGATTTCAACTAGATTTTTTAAAACTTAAGAACATTAATATCCACCCCTTTTGCCAATATCTTGATTCCAGGGCTTAATCAGGGCTCTGCAAAACATTCTTCCAAACACCTAATAACTAGCAATAAAAATTAAATAATTCTGTCTATAAATAGTTGTTAGTCTCTTACTTTGTCTGCCAGAATTTTGTACACTTTGATTTCTTTTCATATGTAAATATATATATTAAATTCTCCTTTTTTGACATAACGATTACCAGGATTAATATCTGAGAAACAAAAAAGAGATCTACTAACTGGATGAATCTGCAAGTGTTTTGAGCATAGGACCACTTTTTTAGTTTACCTTCCCCGGGGAAGAAAGGAAGAAATTGTTTTTCTGGAGAAATTCAACCAAATCCCACTGTCACTATCCCACTATCCCACTGTCCCACTGTCAAAATTACTATCCCACTGTCAAAATTACTAAGAGACACAAATTTTAAATGTTCTTTAATTCAGAGGTAATTGCAGGTAGGGGTGGGGGAAGAGACCATTGTAATTAATCTTAGAAAAATAAAAGGGAAACAAGTCTGCAAAGACAGAAACATTAGAAATAGCCAGTTTAAATCACAAAACACCTGGAGTGTTGTCAGTTAGGGTGTTGAGAGCACAGCTGTGATTGAAAGGTGGGGAGGGGGTGGAATCTGTGAGCTCTTCCAGGCTAATAAATTTTATGATACCACAAATACCTCCTTTCTAAGTTGGTTTGAGGATTATGACATAATACTTGTAAAGCACAGAGAACGCGCTAAGTACACATCACCTATTATGATTATGATTATTCCTAGAAAAATGAAGATATGGAGATTAGAGTGATCAACCAGCCCTTTTGGTTTGCCCAGACCCCCTATGTTTTAGCACGGAATGTCCTGGGTCCCGAGAATCTCCCTCAGTCCCGGGGAACCAAAATAGTTCCAGGTATTCAGCTTTTATTGGGGTGGGGGAGGGTGGAAGAAACGGAATGAATTCCTCTTTTTCACAAACAATAATCTCCTGCCACAGGCCCAGCAAATTTCCTGTTTGTACCCTACTTCCTCTCACACTGCCACCTGCCTGCACAAAGAAGTTAATTCTTGCCCCAAGAGACTGGACGGCACCTGGACCTCAAGAGGGCGGGCGGAGGCGAGACCTGGACCCGCGGTCCCCGCACCACGCAGCAGTGACCAGCAGAGGGCAGTCGCCCGGCGCCCCTGCGCGGTCCCTCCGTCCAACCGCACGGGGTTTCTGCCTCCGGGGAAATGTTGGTACCTTGCTCTTCCGGGCTAAGATGTATGCATTCTTTCTCTCCTTCGTTCCTTCTTCCCCTTCTCTCTCTCTCCTTCCTTCATCTTTTGTGTGTATGTGTGTTTTCTTCTCTAGTTTTCATTTCTGATTTTAGGTGCACAAGGTCGAGCTAGTCCTGCACCTCCTACCCGAGGTAACATCCTCTCTGCCCTGTAGGAAGCTGCTCTCTTGCTTAATTTGTTCTTTTTTAAATCCTCATTCCTCATGTCTATGACACGGGAGTTTCTCTGGGTCCCTACATCCCCGCCAATACTTAGCATTATGCAGCGTCCACATTTTTATCAGATTAGTGGGTGTAAAGTGGTACCACTGTTTCCATTCGCATTCATTTGGAACCTTGAATTTGAGCATCTCTTGCATGCTTCTAACTGGTTTTTTTTTTTTTTTTTTTTTTTAGTTTTTCCTTTAAGATTCCTCTTGATTTGCAGGTATTCCTTGTATACTCTCGGGATCGCCCCTTACCAGTTTTAGACATTTCCTATCTCTTCTCCCAACCTGGCACCTGTTCACTTGTCTGTGGTGTCCTTGGTGAGACCGACAGCCTCACATTTTCAGTGTGATCACATTCCTATGTCTTCTGTGCTTTTCGAGTTCTGCTTAAGGCGTCCTTCCTTGCCCTAGGAGAGCAGGATGTTTTCCGGTGTATTCCTTTACAGTCCAGAATCTCGGGTTCACAATTCTGAAATCCAATAATCCAGACTTTCACTGTGTCTGTCAGCTAGAAACAGATGGCTCACTCACATGGGGTAATTTGAGGAGACTCTGATAAGGGACTACATTGAAAGTGTAAAACAGGGGTTCTCAACCTCAGCACTATTGACATTTTGGTCCAGATAATTCTGCATTGTGAGGACATTTATCAGCAGTCCTGCTCTCTGTTGCATGCCCCCCCAACAGTCATGACAATCCAAAGTGTCCCCAGACATTGCCACATTGTTCCCAGGTGAGAACCATTGGTGTTCAAGTGGGTCCAAGTGGGACAGTACAGTGTCATGGGCTCATACCAGCCTGAGGGCCGAAGTCAGAAGAGGTGAAGGAAGGGCATGGTTCCCAGAGCCAGGTGACAGGGGTATTGTGGAGAAGGCCGCCTTCCATGGGGGATGCAGCCAGAGCCAGCCTGGGAAACCCCACTGGAAGGAGCCACCAACCTCCTCCCTTTCCTTCCTCCTCATCTTCTTTCTGCCAGAGGGCAAGGGAGCCTGTTGTGAGAGCCAAAGGGGCTGCCTCCCAGGCAAAGAGCAACAGGGAGAAGGAAAAAAAGTGCTCAGCACAGCCCTCAAACATATATGGTGGCAAAATGCTACTGGAAGCAAGCTGAATCTATTTTGGTCTTTACATGATTTACTACAGAATACTGGAAATGTTTGCTTGTGGGATGCTACCCTAGGTCCAGCTGGGGGCATTATGCAATATATATGGGATATATACCAGCTTGCTCTTTTAAATCTGAAAAGGCTTGAATTCCAAAACACATCTGGCTACGTGCATTTCAAGTACACAATTGTGGAAATGTATCTTTCTCACACAGGTCAAATTTATCAGGAGTCTGTCGTCGTGTGATTCAGGGTAAGGATCCAGTTTTATTTGTTCCATATAATGAGCCAGTTTTCCCCACACCACCTGCTAAACATCCTACCTTTTCTCATTCTTGTTGTGACTTTCATCCTGTATTAAGTTCTCGTGTATACACGTGGGCCTACTCTCTATTCCAATTTACTGTTCCACGTGTAGGTCTTTCTGCCAGCACAGCCCTGTTTCTGTGACTTCTGCTTCTAGATATAGCCTAACATCTGGTAGGAAAGTCCTCTCTCTGTGTTTTTTTTTAATAGCAAATAATTTCTATTGTTTTATCAGAAAGACTTTGTATAGACATGTAATTTTTTGAAGACAATAAGGACATGATGGTTATAATAGAAATTTTATTAAAGCCAGACATCATATTTGGGGGGGGGGCGGAAGTTTTGTGGAAAAATTTTTAAAAAGCTAACATTCGATAAAGCATCTTGGAGCACACCAGTTCTATTAAAGAATGACAAATTGTATATTATAAAAAGTCTTTGATAGGAACCACGCAGGCTCATACCTTAAAATTGTTCAATCTTCACGTGAAACCTATTGCTTCTCTTCAGTTTCTGAAGACATAAAATTGCTTTAAATTATAGCAGATCAAACATCACGTACGTCTGTGTGAGGCCCAGGCAGAAGGGCTGCCTGAGTGAAAGTAGGCTTAAGAGTCATGAGAACTAGGGACTCCTTGGGGGGGCTCAGCTTGTTAAGCGTCTGACTTCAGCTCAGGTCATGATATCAGGGTCCTGGGATCTGAGCCCCCTGCTCAGCGGGGAGTCTGCTTCTCCCTCTGGCCTTCCCCCACTCCCATGTGCTTTCTCTCTCTCTCAAATAAATGAGTAAAATCTTTAAAAAAAAAAAGTCATGAAAACTAAATGCAGTGTGAATCCTTGACTAGATCTTGAATTGAACTGATTTTTTTTAAAGCTGCATGTGACATTATTAGGGTGATCAGGGAAATCTAAAGATGGGCTATGTGGACTCCAGTAGTGTAGCAGTGGTAGGGTCCCCAGGTGTGACAGCACCACTGTGGTCACGGAGAAAATGTCCTTGTTCTTAGGTGGATGAAAGTATTTAGGAATGAAATGTTGAGACATCTGCAGCTTGCTTTCCCATTGTTCCAAAAAATAAGTATATAAAGCCAAGGTGGCAAGATGTTGTTGATGGGATGGCTAAAATTAACAAGTCAGGAAACGACAGATGTTGGCGAGGTTGCAGAGAAAGGGGAACCCTCTTACACTGTTGGTGGGAACGCGAGCTGGGGCAGCCACTCTGGAAGACAGTAGGGAGGTTCCTCAAAAAGTTGAAAATAGAGCTACCCTATTACCCAGCAATTGCACTACTGGGTATTTACCCAAAGATACAAATGTAGTGATCTGAAGGGGCACGTGCACCCCAATGTTTATAGCAGCAATATCCACAATAGCCAAACTAGGGAAAGAGCCCAGATGTCCATTGACAGATGAATGGGTAAAGAAGATGTGGTATATATACAATGGAATATTACTCAGTCATCAAAAAAATGAAATCTTGCCATTTGCAACGACATGGATGGAGATGGCGGTTATTATGCTAAGCAAAATAAGTCAACCAGAGAAAGACAATTATCGTATCATCTCACTGATATGTGGAATTTAAGAAATAAAACAGAGGATCATAGGGGAAGAGAGAGAAAAATAAAACAAGATGAAACCAGAGAGGGAGACAAACCATAAGAGACTCTTAATCATTAGAAACAAACTGAGGGGGGCACCTGGGTGGCACAGCGGTTAAGCATCTGCCTTCGGCTCAGGGCGTGATCCCAGCGTTCTGGGATCGAGCCCCACATCAAGCTCCTCCCCTGGTAGCCTGCTTCTTCCTCTCCCACTCCCCTTGCTTGAGTTCCCTCTCTCACTGGCTGTCTCTCTCTGTGTCAAATAAATAAATAAAATCTTATAAAAAAAAAAAAAGAAACAAACTGAGGGTTGTTGGGGGGGAGGAGGCAGAGGGGGGTACCTGGGTGATGGGCATTAAGGAGGACATGTGATGTAATGAGCCCTGGCTGTCATATAGGACTGATGAACCACTGACCTCTACCTCTGAAACCAATAATACATTATATGTTAATTCAGTGAATTTAAATTTTTTTAAATGGAGAAAAAGAGATGTTGTTGCTATTGATGAATATGGATGAAGGTGTCTGGGTGTTCTTTGTGTGAGCCTTTCAGCTTCTCTGGCCTGAAAATTTTCAGAGTGTTGGGGGAGAAGAAAGAGGCAATCACAGAGACATTAGCGACGCGTACTGAGAACTTTGTGCAAAGGCACCGTCTCCTCCGGAACAAAGTGCAGGAGGCTTTGGAGGCGGACGTCCTGGGTCTTCAGGCCTGTCTCCCCGCCACTTCAGGGTTGCTCCCCGGAGCCCGGCTGGTATTGGCAGGACTCTCCCCAGCTGCCAGGTCTTCATGGGAAAGAAACCCAAGTTCCACGTCCCAGAGCCTGCCTCAGTGGCCCAAACATCCCCGTCCTCCCTTTTTAAGGTTGATTTCAGGGGTACCTGGGTGGCTCAGTTGGTTAAGTGTCTGCCTTTGGCTCAGGTCATGATCCCGGGGTCCTGAGATCTAGCCCCGCGTGGAGCTCCCCACCCCCACCCTGTGGAGCCCCCGGGTCTGGCTCCCTGCTGAGGGAGCCTCTCTCTCTCCCTGTGCCTCTCTCCCACCCCCTCATGCTCACATGAATCTCCACGATTCCCAGTATTTTGTTGTGCTTTCTTTTCTCATCTTTTAAAATATTCACTGTCATACCTAATTTCTTCAAGAAATCTCTCAAAACTATATTAACCTTGATTCGGGTGGACCTTTACTTTCCTACATACATTTTAGAGTAAGTTTATCAATTCTTCACAACAACATCGTGCAATGAAATTTTAGCGTTCTTAGGCATCAGTAAGATAAAGGGACTATGCAAATGGAAAGAAAGTGGATCTCTAGACATGTACTTTCATTTTTAGGTCTTCAATTACCTGGAAAAAATTATTCTCTACTTGGACTTAGGTAAAATCAATCTCTTAAGCCCTTTGCCCAAGATATCACTGCCATCGGATATTCTTAAGAAGCCTGATTGAGAAAGCCTGAGATGTTGACACTGGGCAGATAAGGGGGATAAAGAGGTATTTTCCATGTTCCTATGAATCCCTTAGTGAAACTTGTGATGAACAATAACTATATTTCTTGTTCTGTGTCACTGAAAATGATCTAAAATCAGGAAGTAGGTGCCCCATATCTATTTCTCTGATAGTCTACTAATGTCATCACAAGCCATGATTATAGTTTTATTACAGGAAATCATAAAATGTATTGTCTGGCCAAATGTGTTTTTGCTTTGCCGCCCCCATTTTAAAGTGGCTTTCAAGCGAACATAATGGACCCATTCTAGGTGGGAAACTGAATGGACGTCTGCTAAAGCAATCAATGCGTGGGTCAATTAACAAAGCAACCTGATCTAGGATTGTGGTGGTGTATAAAAAAAAGTGTTATTGGATTGTATCTTTATTCGTAAGTCTGATGCACGCACAGGAAGAGCCAGATGTGCGGATCTGAACCTAGTTCTGCCAACAGCCAGTGGCTTTGCCCAGTCCTTGCTATTTTCAGGTTGGCCAGTTGCCACCGTGAGTAGTGACTCAAACTGCTGGATCTGGCTTTTACCCAGGACGGAAGGACTCAGGCCTTTCCACTTGTAAATAAACAAACAAAATCAGGAGTTGTTCTAAGCACTCTCCTTTGCCATAAAGTCAGGGAAGACCCTTCATGAGGTCCAGACGAGCATAAGCCGTGCTGGTTCTCTTACGTTCAGTGTTGCCCGAATCTGCCCTAGAATGCACAGCATGGAGAGCCTTTGGGTGCGCTCCCCCTGTGCGTCCCCAGGAGGGTGGGTGGGAGCCAGAGCGGCACCGACTCATCAGGCTTCCATCACCAGCCAGGCATGACCACAGACACCCTGCCACATCAGAGGGGGCACACTGAGCCAGCAACCGGCCTCCTGCCTCGTTCTTAACTGAACAGCAGCACAGAGAGGATCGACCGCAGCGGGAACGATCACGTAGGACAATCACAAACACCCCAAACCCCAGTCCTCACGCACATACAGTGCCCTTTCCCTTCTCTTTATTGTGAAACAGAACACATGCAGGAGAGGGCCTCAAACGGAACCTCAAGATCGCGAGCGGCTAACAGAGGCCAGGAAGTGGGGGGGGGGTTCCAGCTGGCCCGTTCGGAGAACGCCTCTGCTCTGACCCTTGCCGACGGCCTGCACGTTTGTGGTTAGCCCTTCCTTCTGATTCCAAATCTATCTCCAAATTGTTCTTCGTGGCAGATATCAGTTACCTGGCCCAGGCATCTCTTTTTTTAAAAATTTTTTTAAACTTTTTATTTTAGAGAGAGAGCGAGTGAGCGAGCGTGCATGCAGGGGGAGGGGCAGAGGGAAAGGGAGAAGCAGAGAATCCCAAGCAGACTCCTTGTGGAGCGTGGAACCCGCCCCGGAGCTCCATCTCCCGACCCCAAGATCACGACCTGAGCTGAAACCAAGAGTTCGATGCTCAACCGACTGGACCATCCAGGTGCCCCCAACTTTTTTTTTTAATCCCCTTCCAGACCTCTCTCCTTCGTCATTGGTTAACACATCACTGGACCTTACTTACTTTGGGCTCCCCCTCCCCGCAACTCATCCCAGTAGGACTGAGCCTGGTGCGATTACTCCAGAACAGCATGTAGCGTGTACACCCCTGTACAGATGGAGAAACAATGTGAGTTATGATGTGCGTTGTGTCAGCCCGCTAGCTCATAGAAAAGCTCCCCAACTTCCCCTAAGAAACTTTCTGGCTTCTTTGAGAAGATTAAAGATCCTTCAAAGCAAATGTTTATGCTAGTTCAATATTTCATCCCACTGGACAGCTCCTTCCAAAAAATGAATCCTCCTCTCTGGGCTACTCGTCAAAACCTCATCCCCTCTCCACACAACTTTCTGAATTAACATGGATTTGAGTAAATTCTAGATAGGACTTTGGATGATAATTTCGTAACCATATCATCATTTGGTGTTGGAGCTGCCTTTTCTTGATTATTTTGTAGTGAATCAACTCTCAACCTACAATCTAAAAACATAATTTTATGTCCCAAGGAGATGGGCTGGCATTTGATGGCGGTGCCATTGTCAAGCCATGGGCAGCAGCACACGAGGAGCGCGAGGCTTGGGGACACTGCGGTGAAGAGGGGGAAATGACAGGTACACTGAGGTCAACGTGTTTCTCTAATGGCCCGCACACCGGGCGGTAAGTGTAAGGAGCAGCGTCCCGTGGTGGCAGGAAACGGGCAGGCGGGGGCTTTGGGGATGGCAGAACTGGGTTGGACTCACGCTTACTAGCACCTGTGATCTAGGGCCAGTTTATGTATTTTTAGCTTTTAATGAAAATTGTGGTAAAATATGGGTGAACATAAAATGTACCATTTTAGCCATTTGTGAATGTCCTGTTCTGTGGCATTCGGTACTTTCTCATCAGCAATTACTGATCAATCTTCCCAAACTGAAACTTGGCCCCCACTAAACAATACGTGTCCCACCTCCAGCTCCTGGCAACTACCGTTCTACTTCCTGGCTCAAATTTGACTGCTCTAATCCCTCTCATAAGAGAAAATAGACCATATTTGCCCGTGTGGGACTGGCTTACTTCCCTGAGCATAATGTCCTCAAGGTTCACCCATGTTGGAGTATGTGTCTGAGTTTCCTTCCTTTTTAAGGCTGAGAAATATTCCACTGTCTGGATATAACCCATTTTGTTTATCCATTTGGCCAGGTGCCCAGAAGTACTGGACTTCTCCCTGTGTGGGTCACCTTTCATTTGCAGGAAAATGTGTGTGGCGTCTACAGACTGACCCCCGGCCCCCCGGCCTGCAGCAAAGTGCAGAGTGAGCGGGCAGGTGCACTGCAGGAACGTAGGGAATGTCGTAGGTGGCAGGGGTGTCACAGGAGATGGCCGTGTCTCTTTGGGATGAGAAACACATTTTTTAGTAACCTGGGAGATGTCCTTTTTTAAACTGCTAGCTGGGAGGCCCAGAACAATTGTCTTTTCTAAAACTTGCCAGATGACACGTAGCAGGACCCACATGAGACCAGGTTGTGAATTGGGCAGTGGTTTTTGCCTTTGCCAGGTTCCCAGCCTCAAGATGGGCTTCTTTCTTCACCCTTCCCTTTCTCCTTCGTGGCTTCTCCCATCATCAACATCCTCCACTCTCTTTTCTCTTCCCCCCCCAACCCCAAGCTGCTCTCCGGAGCAGACCTGTTATCATCTGTGGTTCCTGTGGCTTTAAGTCTGGGTGCACCCTTCCCAGGGATAAATCTATTTTTTTTTAAAGATTTTATTTATTTATTTGACAGAGATAGAGACAGCCAGCGAGAGAGGGAACACAAGCAGGGGGAGTGGGAGAGGAAGAAGCAGACTCATAGCAGAGGAGCCTGATGTGGGGCTCGATCCCACAACGCCGGGATCACGCCCTGAACCGAAGGCAGACGCTTAACCGCTGTGCCACCCAGGCGCCCCAGGGATAAATGTTTTTAAGCTCAGTGACTGATGGCTTAAAGCTGCCCCCACGTAACTGCCATCGCTCAGAATAAAAAGTGCCCCTGCCAAGAAGATGCAGCTTCAAGACAGTCCCCTGGCCTCTTTTTCCAACAAATTGTTATCCTGCAGCCCCGCCTGCATAGAAACCCTGGTGCTCGAACTGCTTAACCCTCACCTGTACTTGTTGTGTAGGTAATTACCTGAATGTGATGTTAGCCTCCAAGAGCGCCTCTGAGGAGAGCTACCCCATGGGCCAGGAAACAGAAACACTCATGGTCTGAAAGGCGAACAGGCTTAGGACAGGATGTAAGGGGGATCTATGGACCACACCACCTGAATCCTGGATCACGAAAAGTTACTTTGCACTCTTGCACTCTCTCTCTCTCTCTCCCCCTCGCCTGCATGAGCTTCCTGGCAGCACAGATGTGAGGGCCAGGGTTGCAGCTGGAGCAAGGGGCCCAACAGACAGCAGGTGCAAGGAACCAACACGCCACCGGCTGGATCAGAGACACGGGCGCATGCACAGCTGGCAGCAGCTGGAGCTTGCCGGTTAGCCTGCTGAACAGCCTTGCACTTTGTCTCCCTTTTCTTGGGCAGAGCACATATGTGGCCAGAATGGGACGATACTGGGCATCACCGGTGTGCTTAGAGCAAGCATGGTAACTTGATTTTTCTGTCTATCTATGATGAGTATTGTTTGTTCTGTTAGATATTATTTTATTCTACTTCTTCAGCCTAGCTTTCAGATTGCCAACTTGCTAGCTATATTCAATATATCCTATTCATTTTGTTTATATCCCACGAATGACTTTCTTGTGTCCTAGTTATACCTAGCCCTTGGGAGTTCTGTCCATCTTGCCTATTTTTCCCGTCTTCTATAGCAGAAGTGACTATGACCAAATAATACAGCAAACACACATTACAGTGCTTGACAGACAGGTTTGGTCTCTATCAAAGACATTCCCAGCATTCACAATCACATACCAGAGGTTTGGAGAGAACAAGCCCCTTCATACTGTCCTGACATCATCTCCCCAGGCAGGGGATTCAGCCGTGACTTCCACAGAAGGCTCACGGAACACTATCAGATGTGCAAATAGGGATGAGCACATATGTAACTGGATTTTGGTACGGCTGTCTTATGTTTGATGTTTCTTGAAATTGGGAATATACATATGTGGGGAGATCTATTCTCACAATGTTATATTCTTCTGAAAAGTGCTACTATCACAATACCTCATGCACGATTGTTCGTCTGTGTCCTTGGTTAATGCCAGGAAAAGAGGCGTCAGTATCACGTGAGTAATAAAATGCTCCTAGCCACGTCCTGGCTCCTCTGATCCCAGCTTTTCTATTTTCATTGGCATGTGCATTTCTTGTTCCTGCTATATGAGTCTATTAAACACGAATTTATTTTAGAAGATTAATATTGACGTTACTCTCTTTAAAGAAAAGGAAAAAAATACATAAACTGTTGTCACCCCAAAATAAAGCACTAAGCACCCCAAAGAGATGTACCGTTGAGCCGCGCAGTTGCCCTATTTGGCCACGAGATGGCAGCATGCGCCAGTAAGACACCACAGCTGCCGCGGGTTCCGGCTCTTCTGCAAGCTTGAGTTGGCTGCAGAAAAGTACGATAGAGGAGTGGGGACTCTGAGAAGGGACAGCGATAGAATGGTGACCCCGAGGAAGTGAATGAAGGCTGAGAACATGGAGGTAGTATAGAGAGTAGAGGTTAAGAATGCAGATTTTGGGATCAAATAGCTTACTTTCCAACCCCCGTTCTGCCCCCTCCCCAGCTCTGAGGCCATAGGCACTTTAGTTTTCTTATTGAGAAAGTAAGAGGACCTGCAAGTGGGGCATGTGGCTGGCTCAGTCGGTAGAGCATGCCACGCTTGATCTCGGGGTTGTGAATTCAAGCCCCACATCGGGGGTGGAGATTACTAAAAAAATGAAGAAAACACCAATGAGACTTTACATACACAAAAAAAGTTTTTTTAAATGATCATTTAAAATTTTTTTTAAAATTTGAATATAGTTGACACACAATGTTACATTAGTTTCATGTGTATACAACATTGTGATTCATCTTCTCTATATGAAATCAGAGAGGGAGACAAACCATAAGAAACTCTTTACTCTAGGAATCTGAAAGGGCTGCTGGAGGGGAGGGGGGTGGGGGGTGGGATAACTGAGTGAGGGGCATTAAGGAGGGCACTCGATGTAAGGAGCACTGGGTGTTCTATGAAACTGGTGAATCACTAAATTCTGCCCCTGAAACTATAATATACTTTATGTTAATTAATTAAATAAAAATAAAACTTCTCTATACCTTATGCTGTGCTCACAAGGGTAGCTACCATCTGTCACCATACAACACGATTACAATACCATTGACAATATTCCCTCTGCTGGACCTCTTGTTCCTACGACTTACCCATCCCATAACTGGAGGCCTGTATCTCCCAGCATTTCGTCCATTCCCTGACCCATTCCCCTCTAGCAACCATATGTTTGTTCTCTGTACTTGTAGGTCTGATTCTGCTCCACAAAGGACCCTTAACTCGGTCATCTCTAATACTTCTCATTTTGTAGAAAAGGGAAAGAAAGTGTCATCCGTGGGACTGACTTCTCCGCAGCTAGTTCATAAAGCCCCCGCAATGGTTCCCCTCCTCTCTGTCCTCTCCTCCGAAGGCCAGCAGGGCTGCTGGGGCAAGTAACGCCCAGACAAAGATCTCATTCCCCAGAAAGCACCCGCGATTGCTGAGACTGGGTTTTGCTCTCCTCTCCCCAGCCAAAATATCACTGATTAACACACATTAATGAGAATAGGGAGGTGCTTGAGGGGGGTTGTTTCAGGTTATCAGTTTAATGATTTATTTATTTTGAAGAAGAGGAAGGAGAAGAAGAAAGAAAGGGAAGTTCATGAGTCATACTCAGCATGACGTGGCTTTTTCTTTCTTTTCTTCCTTTATATGTGCGGATAAAAGCAAAACAATTGGCTTCACAGCATGGATCTTTTATAGATCCCTTTCGTATTTTAAAATGAATTTTTAAATATTTTCGTTGCCATTAACAATTGAACAGTATCGTAGGCTGTAAAAATGATCAGAAATAGGGACTCATAAGAAAAACTAATCCTAGCTATCATTTGGTTCATGTTCTGATATGTCATTTTGAATGAAAGCTACGGTTTTGTTTGTGTGGTTTCCGTTCCTTCAAAAATAAAAAGGTAACAATTTTTATATGTCAAGATGTTTATTTACTCAGTTGTAAATACCACAGTGCCGACTAGGCTGCTTGACACTGTCTTGTCTGTCTGGTGAAGACAATAGAAAAATAGTATCAAATTGCAGTCATTTCTGTAAGAAGAAAATAAATCTGCCTACACTTCGTTTTCACCGCTGAGGGTGCTCTGGGTTTTGTTTGAGAATTACCTGGCATTTGGTGGATGAAGTGAACTCCACCCTCTATGTGCCTTGGGTCCTGGGGGTTACCAGAGCCAGAATCCCAAGACACCTGCTGGGGTAAGAGCGGGCCCCCCAGATCACCGGGGAAACCCCAGAACTACTTCCTCTCCCTTCCGATCCAGCACACCCAGAATACCCCTCTCAAAGAGCTGGGCCAATGGAAACTACACTTTTAATGCACAGCTGTGTTTATGCGTCTTTGCGTGTGTTTGTGTATTCAAGATGTTTTACAGGAACTAGGAATTATTGAGTAAAGCGCAACAGTGTTTAATCCTTTCTTCCTTCAAATCACAAATTCCAAATAGTGACATAGTAAGCTCTTCAAATTCTGGCCAAAACATATCTCTTGGGGTTTTCAAAATCCTCTTTCACTAATGGTGAAGCAAGGCTTTTTTGAGAAGACTGTTGTAATTCAGTAGGCACAAGATGATGGCAGCCCAGACTACGTGGTGGTGAGAGAGAGGGAGACAGAGTCAAGAAATAGTTTGTAGATAGAAACTTTTGGGCTTGGAAATGGGCTAGAGGAGATGGGGGAGAGAAGTGTCCGTAATAATGACAGTGTTTTTGGAGCACGCATCTGGGCATGGGGGGTGCCATGTACTGGCATGAGGAAGAAAGGCAGAGAACGAGTTTTGGAGGGGAGGTCAAGGACTCAGATTTGGACCTAAGAAGCTCGACATGCCTTTGTTGGGTCCCAGGGAGCAGATTAAGTGATCCGTGGGACATAAACATGTGGAGCTCAGAAAAGATGTCACGGCTTCCTTCTGAAGACGGTGTCTAGAAAGATAAGGGAGAATCAGGAGACGGTCTTGTCATGGAAGCATGGAGAAGAGAGCGCTTCCGTGAGCCCCGTGGGCCCTGGCATCGAGTGCCCTGAAGAGGCCAACACAGGGGGTCTCAGAACTTGGAGGTGCCTGGTGATCTCTGCAAACGTGGGCTGTGTGGCTTGTGGAGGTGAAGGCAGATCAAGGTCGTTAGTGAATGACTCAATGCAGAAGGAGTAAAAAGAGTAAGTGTAGACAATTTTTTGAAAATGGACAATTTTTTGAAAATGCTTTTCTAGAAAAAGAAGCAGACACAAGGGAGTGACCATATGGGCTAAAGGCTTAAGAGAGTTTGTTTTTGTTTGTTTGTTAATTGAAATGCAGTTGGCATAGAACATACTGTATTAGTTGAAGGTGGACAACAAATGATTTGATACGTGCATATGTTGCAAAATGATCACCACAATAAATCTCGTTAACCTCCATCCCCTCTCATAGTTACACATTTATTTTCTCGTGGTAAGAGCTTTGAAGGTCTACTCTCTTAGCAGACTTCAGACACACAACACGGGATTGTTAACCATAGTCATTAGGCTGTGCTTCACATTCCCAAGATTTCTCTCTCTCAATACTGGAAATTTGTACCCTTTGACCCCCTTCCCCCGTTTCGCCCACCCCCACCCTCTGCCTGGGGCAACCACCAATCTGCTCTATGTATCTATGAGTTCAGGGGTTTTTTTATTCCACGTATAGGTGAGATCCTACAGCATTTGTCTTTCTTTGTCTGACTTATTTCACTTTGCATCATGCCTGCAAGGTCCATGTTTTTGTTTTTAAGATGAGAAAATTCTGCATGCTTATGGGCTGATGGGAATGACTCAGTAAAAAGGAAGAATTTCCTGATGCAGAAGAGAGACTGCGGACAAGCACAGAAGCCAAGTTTGGAAAGGCTGGAAGGGGTGAGACTCGTATCGGGTGCATGTGCAGAGCCACTGGCCTCTGTCAGGGAACCTGGGAAATGGTCTGACCTGAGCTGGTTTTGTGGTGCACAACTGAGGTCTTTTTTGCCAGAAAAGGGCAGCTGTAAAGAAATTACACAAGGTCAAGGTAAGCCAGACCCCATCCCCACCTCCACTACCCTACCCCCTCCACTACCCTAGCCCACCTCCCAACCCGTCTACCCCCAAACACACAGCCTCATTACAAAGTTAGGATGAAAGATACGGATATCTCCTGGGTAACCAATTATTAGCAAAGAAGGCAGAAGCTCAATGTACTCCTCATTCTCTGACCTGGTAGGATGGAGAGGTTGCATTTTTTGTCCCTGTTCCTTACTACTGGCCCAGCAAGTTCAGGCTTGGCCATATGGTTTCTTTTGGCCAATGAAAGATGAGTGGAGGTGATATGTGTTGCTTCCAAGTGGAGGTTTTAAGATCCCTCCTTTGGTTCCGCCATCATTCTTCGCCATCTGTCTTAAGACCAGTATACCCCAAAGAGGACTGCTCGCGGAAGGAAGAGCAGAACCTCAATTGACCTACAGCTAATACATCACAAGCCTCGATCACCGTAGGCCACTGAAAGTCAGGAAGTTGTTTATAACCATAGCACGAGCTAGCTAAAGCTTACCGATAACATAGGAATTCCAACTTATATATTCCAATTCTACAAAGAATTCACTTGGACAACTTTGCCAAGGCAACATTCCATGCCTTTTCTTTGGGATGGCGGCACACAGGAAACCACCAGCCCCATCTGTAAGAGCTACAGGCTGGAGGTCTCCGCGGATACTTTTCCTGTGTTCACGTAAGGCAGGTAGATGTGCGTGGAGGTATTTTCCAGCTGTTTTAGCTGGTCCATATACATCAGACACTTTTAACATCCCCAAGAAGTAGCAACATTCTAATATCCATCACTAGAATCAAGAGGCCAATGAAAATCTGTTTCCTAACATCCAGCATATTAATAAATGAAGGGTCAGTTCTGGAATAAGTAAGATAAGGACAATATCAAGATTTGTTGTGGCCATCCCTGGAGCTTGGCCCTTTCTAATATAATGCTGGACACCCTGCACTGGGCCTTTTTTTTTTTTTTTTTTGAGTCTGTAACCCTTTATCAGCAATAAAAATAGGAAGTTTTTGTCATATGACACGGTTAGTAATTGACAATACTACAGGTCTATCATAGGTTAAACAGATCAATTTAAAAATGTAATTTCTTGGGGTGCCTGGCTGGCTCAGTTGGTAGAGTGTGCAACTCTTGACCTCGGAGTTGTGGGTTCGAGCCCCTCGTTGGGTATTGAGATTACTTAAAAATAAAATACTTAAAAAATAAAAATAAAATAAATAAAAATGCTGTTTCTTTACTTGGAGGCAGAACAGGTGACAAGGAAGATTCCCACCTCAGAATTTTCTTGGGGGCAGGGTGGCCAGTGTCCCTTTCTGTCTCCCCCAGTTCTATTGCTTTGCCACTCTCCCTTCATCCCATTTCTGCTGTTGCAGCAATGTTTTCAGACCTCAAATACACCTTTTAATCTTCAATTCTCTTGCTCCCCCCCTTTGAAAAGAATAAAATTTTTTTTAAGATTTTTTTTTTTTTTTGAGAGAGAGAATGAGAGAATGCATTCACGAGGTTGGGGGGAAGGGACAGAGGCAAAGGGAGAGAGAGAATCTCAAGTACATTCCTCACTGAGCACGGAGCCCCATGTGGGGTTTGATTTCATGACCCTGAGATCATGACCTGAGCCAAAACTAAGAGTCAGATGCTCAAATGACTGAGCCATGTAGGAGCCCCAAGAATAAACTTTTTAATTAACAGAGTCATCTGTTGTTAGCACAACTGGTTGAAAGTGGAGGAAAGGAGAAAGCCCAGAAAAATGTCAAATGGATGATGGAAAAATCTGTGGAGGCTCACACTGCAGCCTGAGTGGACCTTGAGGACATATGCTGCGGGAAATAAGGCAGATGCAAAAGGACAGATACTGTAGGATTCCACCTGCATGAAGCACCCAGAATGGTCAGATGTACAGAGCCAGAAAGGAGAAGGGTGGTCCCCAGGGGCCGGGGGCTGGGGGATGAGTTGTTGAAGGGGTATGTAGTTCAGTTTCCAAGGTGACCGGCATTCTGGAGATTGGTCACACAACAGTGTGAATGTATTCAACACTGCTGAACTACACACTTAGAAATGGTTAATTTGGGGGAGGGGCACCTGGGTGACTCAGTCGGTTAAGTGTCAGACTCTTGATTTCAGCTCAGGTCTTGATTTCAGGGTCGTGAGTTCAAGCCCCATGTTGCTTTCTACGCAAAAGAAATGGTTAAGATGGTAAATTTTATGTTATGTATATTTTACCACAGAAAGAAAGAAAGAAAGAAAGAAAGAAAGAAAGAAAGAAAAAGAAAGAAAGAAAGAAAGAAGGAAAGAAAGAAGGAAAGAAAGAACAATCTATGGAGCCTTTTCAGAAAGCCTGGATAGGATCGTTTATACATGGCGAGGAAAATACCAAACAGCCGGAAAACACAAGGTGTAGGCCCTATTCTGTCCGCAGGGATCACTGCTGCGTCCTGGTAGCTCCTGGTCCTGAGTTTACCCAATTCGATGCTAGGAGACCCGCAAAGTTGATTCTTCCCACCTGCAGACCAGCATTAAACACTGAATGTATGTTAAATTGTTCAGAGCACTAGCCTTTTTTTTTTTTCCGAAGACATCCTTCTTTCTTCTCTTTCATATCAGGAAAGCTTGCCAAGCCATAAAACAAAGAACAGGTAGTTAAGAACTGATGTTGTTAACAAGCCGCTTCTGTTTTCATTCATAATATGTTTCCATTCATATTAAGAGCGCTCTCAATTTCCTTATGGAAGAAAGGTCTTGATTTCAATGATAAGCCCAGAACGTGGAACGTGGAACGGATGGGATTAACTGAAGTCCCTTTGGCCTTTGCCCAAGTGAGCTCCAGCGAAGTTTGGCAAGATTTGGGAACGTCTCCCTGGGAACTCCTGTTAGACAGAGCCACACAGAGGAGTGTCCTGGGGAAGCTGATTGAATGAATTAAGAACTTGCCTGCAGGCCACAGGGCAACAGTCAAAAACACTGCAGGTAGCTGCAGCAAAATGCCTCCAGACCTAGAGTGCGGAGAAGACGCTCTCCCTGCGCCCCTCGCTGAGGGCTGTGCCGGCCTCACTTCTGGGTGCATCACTGCGCGAGCATTTGTGACTGTGGTTTCCCCAAGAGACACTGCAAATTCTTCATACCCCCCCTTTCCCAGAAGAGGAGGACTGAGGTAAAGAGAAGGCTGGCAGGGTCTACATAACCAGCCTCTTGAGTTTTGAGTGAGCCCATGGCCGATGGGGAGGATTTATGAAGAGTCTGAATGAGTCTTTCTGGACCCCACGCCGGTCCTCGTGGTGCCCTGCCCTCCTCCATCATCTCAACCCTTCTATTCCTGTCTGGCCTGTATCTGCCCTTGGACTTTGCCCTCAAATCCATTCAGGTCTCCCGGAGTTCTGTCCCAGAGCTGAAAATTTTTCTTTCTTTCCTTTTTTTTTTCAAAAAGACTGTATTTTTAAGTAATCTCTACACCCAACATGGGGCTTGAACTCACAACCCTGATATGGAGAGTCACATGTTCCACTGACTCAGCCACCCAGGCGCCCCGCATCGCTCTATGTCTAAAGTAGGGTACGTACCATACAGCAAAGGCAAATGTGGTGGTGTTCTCACTGGGTCCAGGCCCCCTACAATTGTGACAGTAGGACAAGTTGCCTTTGATGGCCCACGACCTCCATTTGGTAGCATCCGCCCACCACTGCAGGCCTTGCTATGCTCATACCTCTCTTCGAAATTATTTGTAATTTCTAGGGGCACCTGGCTGGCTCAGTCGGTAGAGCATGCAGCTTGATCTCCTGGTCATGAGTTCGAGCCCCATGTCGGGTGTAGAGATTGCTTAAAGAAACTTAAAAATATATCTTTAAAAAATTATTTTTAGGGACACCTGGGTGGCTCAGTCAGTTAAGCGTCTGCCTTTGCCTCAGGTCATGATCCCAGGGTCCTGGGATCAGATCGTGCATCGGGTTCCCTGGCCAGCGGGGAGCCTGCTTCTGCTCGCTGCCTGACAATAAATAAAATCTTTTTTAAATTATTTTTAATTTTTAACTTCAGGGGCTCCTGGGTGGCTTGGTCGGTTGAGTGTCTGCCTTTGGCTCAGGTCATGATCCCAGGGTCCTGGGACTGAGCACCACGTTGGGCTCTGTGCTCAGTGGTGAGCCTGCTTCTCCCTCTCCCCCCTGTTCGTGCTCGCTCTCTCACTGTTTCTCTCTCTCAAATGGATAAATAAAATCTTTTAAAAAAAAAATCTCTAACTTTGGATGTTGGGTGGCAAGCTATCTGGTTAGGTTACTGCAGAATAACGATGAAAGGAGCGGCATCAAGATAAGACGGAAGCTGTTATTCATCGTTTCAAAGGGAAGGAATGAATCATTCCACAAGCGCGTCGTGTAAAATTCCAAAGTGCATTATTAAACAGACAGCTTGTAAAGATTTAGAAAAGGAAGCAGTGATCATTGGGACAATCTCTTGGGTTCAACAAATAAAGAAACGTAATGTCAAATTGAATACATTTGCTCATAAAAGCCGATGGGTTAGAAGAAAACTACAGTGAAATCTTGTTTTAAGACTTTAGCAAGCATCTGACAAAGCTTCTCAAGATATTATTTGTTTGAAAAGATTTTATCTATTTATTGGAGAGAGAGAGTGCACGAGGTGGGGGGAAGGGGCAGAGGGAGAAGCAGACTCCCCGCTGAGCAGGGAACCTGATTTGTGGCTCAATCCTGGGACTCGGGGATCACACATGATGTGAGCAGCAGGCAGCCGCTTACCTGACTGCACCACCCAGGTGCCCCATCTCAAGATATTCTTGAGAACAAAGTGCTGAATATACAAGTTCAGCCCCAGGATGACTGGGTATTAGATGATATTAAGGTGATTATCAAACGTGATAATGGAATCAAATGTCTTTTTCAAAGTCTTTATCTCTTAAAGATGCATACTGGAATGTCTGTGGGTGAAATTATGTGTATCTACGAGCTGTGTTAAATGCTGCAGGCACCCCCAGCAAAAGTGGAGAGTTTAATGAAACAAGATAAACCAAACGTTAGTAATTGCTCAAGCTTGTCTCACAGGGTTCACTGTAATATCCTCTCTACTTTGAGGTATGTTTGAAATTTCCCAAAATGAAAAGTTTAAGCACTTACCATGATAGAATATGAAAAATGTGTGTTCGATAGAAAAGAATAAGTTGAATAAATTCCTCAAGTTTTCCAATTGTAATATAATTGTGTCCCCGCCCGGATTTCTAAACTGGTGGACAATTTTATTGATCTGTGCTCCTTCTTGGATGGTGCATCTTCATTTTGGATCTATTTTATTTTTCTTATCAAAGTACATTTGTAAGTATATTTAGGGAATGTTGTTTATTGGGATAGAGGAGTGAAATTGTCATCTCAGTAGTTCCATATCAAGTATCAGATGCTATGATAATTTTCTCTAGGAAAAAAATTGATCTAGAATAGCAGCTATGTTTAGAGTTACCATCTGATTAACCTTATAATAATCCATTATTTTTAGTCTAGATACATCTGACTTCTATCTTGGCTAAACTGGGGTGTGATAAGATTTGCCACCTACAGAAGTTATTTCTTAACGTTTGTTCTCTCATTCCATGATAACAGAAAAATTTTTAAAGTTTATTTATTTATTTATTTAGTAATCTCTACACCCAAAGTGAGGCTGGAACTCACAACCCCAAGATCAAGAGCCTCATGCCCACCTACTGAGATAACCAGGTGCCCCTCTTCCCTTTTCGATCCCTCCAGGCTGGAATAAGCATGTAACCTTTAGCACTTCTGGAAGTTGCAAAGTCATGGGAGTGAATGAGATCACCTTGGGGGTCAGTACAGATGAGAGAAAGAAAAGTTCACGGGTAGGAAGATAAATAAAAATCAGAAGAGGTGACTAAAGCAGGAGGAGAACCACAAGAGAGTTATGTCCTAAAAAGCAAGAGAGAAAAGTGATCTAAATATAGATGTTCCGCAATATTATGTGATGCTGATAGGTTGAGCAAAACCTAGAATGAAAAGTGACTATCGAATTTGGCAACATGAAGGTCATTGGTGAGTTTTGGGCTTATCAAATGTCTTCTTGTGATTAAATCCAGGTTATGCATTTCTGGCGAGAATGCTATAGAAATGTGTTGTGTCCTTCTCATCTATCATTATGTGTTAGTCAGGATTCTCCAGAGAAGCAGAACCAATAGGATATATACACATATATAAAAGGACATTTATTATGAGGAATTATATTACATGATTACAGAGACTGGGAAGTCCCACCATCTGCCCCCTGCAAGCTGGAGACCCAGGAAAGGGTATAGTTCAGTCCAAGGCTGAAGGCCTGAGAATCAGGGAGCCAATGGCACAAATCCCAGTCTGAGGGCAGGAGAGGATGAGATGAGATGAGATGTCCACCTCAAGTGATGAGGCAGGGGAAAAGAGGCAAATCCTTCCTCCCTGTCTTTTGTTCTATTCAGGCATTTAAAGGACTGGGGGATGCCCACCCACCAGGGGGAGGGCGATCTACTTTCCTGAGATGCTAATCTCAGGCTTGAGCAATGTGTCATCTGGGCACCCCCTGGGGGCCGGTCAAGTTGAAATCCTATTGGGAAATATAGATAGGTTTAGGATGATCTAGATATGTTTCGGTACTGATGATATCAACTTGATCACAGCTCTCTCCACTGTAAATTTACTATTTTCCCAGTGAACTTAGTAAGGGTCTTGTGGGGATATACTTTGCAGCCGTGTAAATATCCTAATTCTGGTCATATTTGTGCCTACTCATTTTAGCACTTATTTTTGTCTGCAACTATCATTACTGTGATTTGCCACGTGGTGATTTTCTAATTTCTGCCATCCTTTCCACACTCATGAATGGGAATTTACTTTAAAAAAGAGTCTTGTGCTCACTTCTCAGGGAGAAGAGGTAGGACTGTGTCCCAGCAGCCGGCTGGGTTGCTGGTGGTGATGCTTCATGGTCACCTTTGTCCAGAAGAGAAATTGAGGTCGATGAAAGGCACTGGCCTCCTGACCTTGCAGAGAAGAATTGGTTTTCAGGTTTTCACATTGTTCTCTACATTTTGATATGATTGCACTGCCATGAATTTAATGATATCACTTCCATAGTCGAATAGCCCGCGCAGCAGACTATGGAATAAGAGTAGGGGAGAAATGCAATGAATGTTTTGCATTCAATTTCCCCTGCTTGTCAGAAGCAAAGAAAGGACACACTTCTCAAGCTCAGCGTGAACGAGACGATGGCCTTTATGAACTCTGGTAGCTGTAGATAATCTAACAAAGCCTTTTCACTGGACTTGGCTAGACGCTCAGGAGGTGCCTTTGACTCAAGAACAAAACTTGATTTGAAAGGGATTTTGGTTTCTATTTTTTCCTTCATAGGAGTAGAAAACGCGACCTTTCCTCTCTTACAGAAAACTGCACTGTATAGGCAGAGAAATAAGGGCAGAATGTTTTAGTGGATGAATTCCGAGGGTTTTAGGGTTGGGCACTCGCGATCCCTCATCATACTTCCTTGCAGGCAGGCAAAGAATAGAGAATCATTAGTCTTGGTGTAAAAACCAAGGGGAAGGAGGGCAGTAGTAATAAAAAAGAACAAGCCGGCCTCTCCAGAAAGGTGGGCTGATGGCTAGATGGGAGACAATTGCAGCCTTCCCTGGTAAGGTGTGCAGGTGACCTCTGCAAATCCATTCCAGAGCCTTCTCTCCACCGATCCACTTCTCAGGCTCTGCTCTCCAAATCTCTAGCGTTCCCTCATTGAAAAACAAGCTTGGAAATACCCTGCCTTGCTGACCTTCAATCAATTCCTCAATGAGACTTTGGCCCTACATGAGCATGACATCATCCAACTACAAAGGAGTGCAAAGCCACTCTACATTCCACATGTTTTCTTTCCTCCATCTGACCATGAGTATTTCCCAACACAAACAAGACCAGATTCTTTTTCCAGAGCATGTTGGAATGTTGAAGGAGGGAGGCAAAGAGAGAAGTTGAGGATGGGACCCTTGGGATGGGTCCATCCACCCAGACACTCTGAGTTGGTATCCTTGTCTCTCCAAATCCCATCTGCCTAGCCCAGCCCCACCTCCACCACCCAAGTCCCAGCGATGAATATTTCCCTTCTGGACTACAGCAACAGTGTCCACAGGAGCCCTACATTCACTCTTTGTGGTTCTCAACTGGAGGCAATTTGGCCCATCAGGGACATCTGGCAAAGACTGGCAAAGTCTGGACACATTTTTGGTTTTCATAACTTAGGGGTGGGGTGCTACTGGCACCTAGTGAGGAGGTCAGATGTGCTGCGAAACATCCTGCAATATGCAGGACAAGACCCACAGCAGAGAGAATTATCTAGTCCAACATGTCAACGGTGCCAAGGTTTGGAAACCCTGCTTCTAGTTCCCTTGCAGTATCTCACAATACATAACCTTGCTTTTTCTTTTTTTTAAAGATTTTATTTATTTATTCGACAGAGATAGAGGCAGCCAGCGAGAGAGGGAACACAAGCAGGGGGAGTGGGAGAGGAAGAAGGGCTCATAGCAGAGGAGCCTGATGTGGGGCTCGATCCCATAATGCCAGGATCACGCCCTGAGCCAAAGGCAGACGCTTAACCGCTGTGCCGCCCAGGCGCCCCCCCCCCTTTTTCTTTTTTTAAGTAAACTCTCCCCACAACGTGGGTCTTGAACTCATAATCCCGAGATCAAGAGTCACCTGCTCTACTGACTGAGCCCGCCAGGTACCCCAACTATGCTCTTTCTTAAGAGCAAATCAGATCATGCTTAAAACCTCCCAGTGGTTTCCCATCATTCTTAATATGAAGATTACAAAAGAAAATCCTTAGCTCCTTGAACTGCTGATCTGGCACCCACTCTCCCTCTTTTCTTTTATCTTGTGCAGCAAGCAAACTGACTTTATCCCTTTTTCTTAAAGAAAGCATAATATCTCCTCCTACCTCACAGGGTCTTGCACATGTTCTTTCCTCTTATAAATCGTATCCCTCCCTCTGATAAGCCTCTCCCCTCTTTTACCCACTTACTACCTCCTTCTAATCCTTTAGAAGACCTCAGTTCAGTCCCTCCCTGAGCACCATGCTGTGAAGTAGCCTGAGATGAAAGTCCATGTGAGAGAGGACGCTGGCCATCCAGCTCTTCCAACCATCCCAGCTGGCTACAACGTAAGGGAGGCCATCTTGGACACCGAGCACCCGCTGAGCTCCCAGCTGTCTGCAAGCACATGGGTGAGCCCAAGTGAGGCCAGCAACAAAATGGCCTAAACTGTCACAATTGTACTAAACAAACAAGTAAGTATTATTTTATTATTTTATTTTATTATTTTTTTGAGAGAGAGAGAGAGGGCTCGCACCCATGTGAGCAGGGAAAGGGTCAGATGGTGAGGGAAAGAGAATCTCAAGCAGGCTCCTGCTGAGCATGGAATCTGACATGGCGCTTGATTTCACGACTCTGAGATCATGACCTGAGTTGAAATCAAGAGTTGGATACTAGGGGTACCTGGGTGGCTCAGATGGTTAAGCATCTGCCTTTGGCTCAGGTCATGATCTCCAGGACCTGGGATAGAGCCCCACATTGGGCTCCAACTCGGCAGTAAGTCTGCTTCTCCCTCTGCCTCTGCCCCTGCTTGTGCTCTCTGTCTCTGTCCCTGTCCCTCTCTCTCTCTCTCTCAAATGAACAAAATCTTAAAAAAAAAAAAAAAAAAAAAGAGTTGCACGCTAAACTGCCTTGAATCACCCAGGCGCCCCTAAGTAACTATTAATTCAAACTACCAATGTCTTGGGGTGGTTTGTTACATAGTAATAGACAACTGATTCATTCTTACTGGAATTCTTGAGTTGTGCACTAAGGAGAGTTCCCTGATGTTGTGTGGAATTTTCCCTTCACCTCTCTGCTCTGTCACGCCTCACGGAACTGAAGGTCAAGACTGGACTTTCTGAGTCACGGTCCACTTGAAAGATTGATGCTCTCTTCCCAGCAGGTCAGTGAGTAGAGGGGGGAGACTGTTTTTCCCTTTCCATTTCACCATCTTGTCCTCTCAGCCTCCCTAAAACTGCAACACTACACTGGGCAGGGACCTTCTAATTTAGTTAACTGAAGAGTTGGAATAAATTCAAAAACGTATTTCAATGCAGGAGGGGAATGGCTAACGTTTTTGACAACTTGTCTTTTTCCAGAGTATAAAACGGAAATCCCTTAATTCAGCCCTTCACCAAAGTCCCTCAGTGGGCACTCCCCGTGCCAACATTGTTCCTCTTACCCTTGGTTTTTTTTGTTGAGGGCCCTTCTTCAACTCTCTTCATGGGTCTCTCTACCCATCACCCTAATAGAGACACCTCATCTTCGCCTAAATCCATTTCTACTCCCCTAGCTGGTCTTGCAAGGCTTGAGTCTAGAGCACTCGGTCTAGGGTGGCGGGAACTTCCTCAGGCCACAGGTCGGTAGCATAGCGGGGTCTGAAAGAGAAAATGCTCTGATGTTGGTGGCTTCCAGGTTTAATGTGAGTATGGGTCTCCAGGACGTTGCATTTCCTTCAAGAATCCTACCTCTGAGAGGTTTGTGAGTGTCTGTTTCTTTAAGTCTTTGACCTGAAAGAGCAAGTAGGTCTATAAAACTCACCTAGCTTCTAGCAAAATGTGAGGTGTAAGTTTCCAATGGTAGATATCACTACTCAAGGAAACAATTCAGACTATACTCATATTTAAGAAACAAATAATTTCCTAAACTAACCCAGTGTTTCTCCCTTACATTGAGGTCTCTAGGAAATATCACACCGCTTTGTTGGGCAGAAGAGGGTCTTATTTCTCCCTGTTCCATCACAGCATGACCTTACTAGAATATTAAGGGGGCTATTTCACCTTTAATGACTGTTTCCTTTGTTACCCCTCAAGGCAATCCTCATAAAGAGAAAGAGACCCGTTCCTTCCCTTATATCAGAAGGTCCCATATAGGGAAAGTATTGGTATCATATTTTGTGTTTGTTTTTATTTTTTGTTTTGTGAAATGAGTGGTAACCCATAGTGTCCTCCCTTTGAGAAAGAAGATTGAATATTAGTTAAATCAGAGGGAAAAGGCCTAGATATTGGGGTGCATAGAGAACCAGGTGGGCTCCTAGGTGATGGGCTAAGATGGCATCGGCAGCATGGAAACAGTGTCTCTATGTGTATAATGCGGAGGATGAAGAATAGAGATTATAGCTCTAACCTAATTATAAATCAGATTATCTAGATTTAAGAAGAGCTCGTTTATCTTCCTATTGTTGTCCATTAAACTTTAGCAAAGTCTTGTTTCAGCTTTCCAGGGCAGATGTTTTTTAAAGTTTATTTTGTTTGGGGGCACCTGGGTGGCTCCGTCGGTTAAGCGTCTGATTCTTGATTTTGGTTCAGGTCATGATTTCAGGGTTGTGAGCTTGAGCCCTGTGCCAGGCTCTAAACTGGGCATGAAGCCTGCTTAAGATTCTCTCCTCCTTCTGCTCCTCCCCCACCTCTCTCCCTCTGTAAAAATAAAATAAAATAAAATAAAATAAAATTTGTTTTTTACATCAAGTTTGCTATGGGATTTCAAAGAAAGGGTGTAACTGGGTCCCCATCCAGTCCGCAGGTGGACGATTCAGGCTTCGTCTTCTCTCTTGCTGTCTTACCCTGGCTCACAGATCCCTTTAAGCCTGCTGCCTCCCCTTTGATTTTTCCAGACCCCAAGTTGGAAATGACTTACTCATAACACAGTCTCATGGCACAGGAATGTCCTCTGCAAAGCCATCAGCTCACCTGGCTCCTGTCAGGAGGCAAGGCTCGAGCCATACCTGAAGGGGTTCTATGGTGCCCACCCCCTCACTCTGCCCTCTACATGGAGCTTTCGAGGTGGTGACAGCTGGTGACAGGGATCTCCAACTCTCTGCCTCTAGTTCCCAAGCCTTTGCTCCCCTCCAGCCTGGGTTTTAGTCCCTCTCCCGTGGAAGAAAACTTGGTTGACTATTCTTGCAAACGCCATTGTTTATGCCAGCACCAGCGCCCTTCAAACTAAAAACTCAGGAATCTCATTCTCTCGTTCCTGTGTGCACTTTGTGTGGCCTCCTATTTTTTCCATGCCAAGTGGTAAAGGAGGAAGGGCAACACGATACCAAAGGCATGATGGCAACACAAAAATGACATCAGGCTATTATGTGAAGGCGCCTTGCCTTGCAGTACTACGGAAACTTCCCACACTAACTGTTCCCACTGGCACTCAAGAAGACAGGAGGGATTACGCAGATGAGTGTGTGACACACCGGATCAGACAACAGGCCCCGAAGATCTCAGAAGCTGTTCGAGGACGCAGAAGATCCCATCAGGAACCGCTGAAGGGGAAGAGGAATCCTCTAATAGAACAACATGCACAGAATAGGGAAGAGTTCAGAAGCTGCCAAACGGGGTTGAGTGCACAAAAGGCTTTCACGTTTACCTTGGCCCTGCGTGAGCTTGGAGGCACAGCACGGGTATCACCAGGCTGGAAGCTGAGGAACCACACAGAAGCAGCCTGGTAAGTGGATTTGTTCTGGAGTTTTCCCATCCCACCTAGCAGCACGGTGGCAAAGCTCTGAAATTGCCATGGAAACCTCCAGCAGATTTACCAACGCGGGCCCCTGGCCTGACTTGTGCAGCGGAAGTAAACAAAGGTTTTCTGTACCAGATAAAGTTCCCAGGGCTAGTAAGTACTAGCAGTCTTCAGAAAGAGACGGATAACTGCAGAGACCAAAATGTCTATTTATTGGACTCTAAACAACATAAGATAGCCTGGTAGCAAGAGGAAAACATCAATAGCCGCTATTTTAATTTCAGGAGAGTTTTTAAAAGCTCAATTGAAACAATGATTAAAGATCGATGAAAGCTCTTGGGGCGCCTGGGAGGCTCAGTCGGTTGAGCGTCCAACTCTTGGTTTTTGGCTCAGGTCATGATCTCAGGGTCTTGGGATCGAGCCCCACATCTGGCTCTGTGCTCAGTGCAGTCTGCTGGAGATGATCTCCCCCTCCCTCTCCCTCTGCTCCTCCCCCTGCTCTCTCTCTCAAATAAATAAATAAATAAATAAAATTTTTTATAGATAGATTCGAGCTCTCTACCTTGTATGGCCCATGAACCAGCAGCAGTAACATCACCTGTGAGAGGGAAAGAAATGCAGATTCGCGGGCACCAACCCAGACCCACGACATCAGAATGAACATTTGGACAAGATTCCCAGATGATTTGTGTAAATGTGAAAACCAGGCAAGGCCCTGATCTATGCAGCTTTGAAATACCATAAATTATAAAAGTACTGATTTATTCGTGACAAGGGATTGAAATCTTTGGAATGGTGTGATTCATATGTCAAGATAATATTTCTTTCATATAAGATATACATTGCTTATAACTATTAAAAAATCTTTCTCCTGAAATCTTGCATAACTTAGATTTTCAAGATAAACCTTTACTTTTAGTGTGGAATCATTTATGGGTTGGGAAAATTAGCTAAAGCAAGTGGAAGAAGACGTTAGGCTTACTCTGTGCCAGAGCTGGGCACGTTTCAACAAAGAAATGCCTCGTGGTCACGTTTATATGTTGTCGCCCACAAGAGGACATAGCTGTCGCCACACGTCAAAAAGGCAAGACCGAGCATAGTCCACAGACACCAGGTGGGCACACGGGCTTCATGCTAGTGGGCGATGCTGTCATTCTGCACAGCGGTCTTCAGCCCCCCAGCATGGCCCCGTTAAACTGTAAACCCTTGACCGTCTTTACTGGAAGGGACAGTCAGTGGGTGATAACACAGGGTATCACAGCAGCCATGTTTAGACAGTATGTGGAAATCTATTTTTAGCTGAAATCTGGTTTGGAAGTTACTCTGCTGAATGAATTGGATTTTGAACCCAATTCAGATTGCCCCAGTGGAAGGAGGAAGGGTCTGCAGCACCCACGACCCTGCTCCTACAACATGGGCAGGGACCCTTGTCCCTCTAACCATAGTCGAGCCCATAATCAGCGCTAGGCTCCTGAAGGCTTTCAGAGGCCCTCAGCCTTCTGAAGGTTCATGTGGCTTTTCCGCGTAGGTATTTCTTCACGGGTATGTGGGCGCCTTATACTCTCATTGAAGCGGGAGAGCTAGGTTTTTGTCTCACGGAGTTGAAGAATGAATCTCATGGACAAAGAAGAGTAAGTAAAGCGATGGAGTTTTAAGCAAGGATACAGAAAGCAAGCTCTCAGGAGTGAGAGCGGTCCTGACCGTGTTGCCACGGAGGGCTTTTAGGGTTGGTCTTTTGTAGAAAGCTCACCAGGGAACTTAAATCTTTTTGACTTCTCTCCTGGCAGCACCACTGAGTAAGGGCTAGTGGTAACATCTTTAATGGCTTACTTCTTTTTAGGGTCTAGTTATTTTCTGTTGACCGCAGGAGCCCGTCATAAGTAGGACAGCCCCCCGCCCCCAGACATCTAGGGCAGGGTGGTCCGGTGTGTTCCCTCGTCTCTGGTTTCCTTACACCTCCACATTTTGGGGATTTCTGTGAGCCTGATCCCGGAGCCCCCTATCTATCTCTCCCTACCTAACCCCGCCTTTTCCTTATTCCTTATGAAGTTCGGTCAAGACCTCCCGAGGATGCCAGCCCAGACCGCAGGCTGCACTACTCAGGTATGAGGGGCAGTGGTCAGCAGAGACCGCTATCCTGATCTAGTAGTAGTACGTTATCTTCAGTCTGCATAGACTGTAACGTGTTCCTCAAAGGCATCTGAACTCTGACAAATGCACAGATTCATCACACCCTCAAACAGCCCGTATGTAGGACCCGTAGGTAGGACCGTGCAACCTCGTCTTTGCTGAGCAATCAATGTGATGCCCGGAACTAGGGTTTATCGTGACATAGGAAAAGTTTAGCTTTGGCCATTGAGGAACTTTCGCGTGCAGAATAGAACCTCCTCCTCTTGCCTTTGAGGAGAGATCCCCCGAGGCTCGCACAGAGACAGAGGGGCGCTACAAACCACGAAGAAGTTGTTTTGCTCAGTGTACCCAGCTACTCCTTCTTTTGCAAGATTGAAAGCAAAACTCCTGTGAAAGCAGAATCGAAGCTTCCGAGTTCAGCTTTATGTTACCCAAGCAAGAAAGTTCAAGTTCAAACTGAGCATTTTGGGTACAGTTAAGCTGTAAAATACCGTCACTGAAGTGAATTTCCCCACTTGCACATCTAAGTCCTGCCTGGTCTGACGTAGCCCCTCGGAAAGGTACTGACCATCGGGTTCACAGTTACCACAGAATCCAACCACTAACTTAAGGGAAAAAACCCATGAAAGGCATTTTCATTCTGGACAGAATATCCAGAAGAGGATAACCAGGATTGGAGGCTGTGTCCACAGGAGAAACATCCAAGATTGCGTCACCCAGCTAGGCTTGCTACTGCCCCCGGGGCACAGACGTGGCCCTTCCCATGTTCCTCGATGCTGGACCCTGTTAGAGCTGTTATCTCCACACCCTGGAAACTGACTGTGGTAACACTACCTGGGCAAGAATGGATTCCACCCAGAACTGCCCCTTTGCATCATTAGTTCCCGAGTCAAAATCTTGTGTGGGAAGGTCCAACCGTCAGAGCTCGAACAGGTATCTGGCCAAGCGGGCAGGCGAAAAGACAATTCTGGGTGTGACCCTTCTGTGCTGGCCCAGCTCCAGTTCTGTTTTGGCATCTGTATACCAGAATATTATATGTAGTCCTGTGATTTAGAACAGCTGCATCCAGCTACCTCAGCAAATGAATCTTAGGCCTTTCAGGAATTCTATTGCCTTGTCAGTTATTGGCTTAGGAAGGGACATATGATCCAATTTTAACCAATGAGATGTAGAGATAAGTCTGTTATTGGGGGCATTTCTGAGGAAACTTTCTAACAATTGTTTTTAGAAAGAGACACAAGTCCGAGATAGTGGGCTTCCCTTTTCTGCCTCTATATATTGGTGTTGAAGGATAGTCAGAAGAAAGGCAGGCAGGGATGGGGGCCTAAGAGGAAACCACTCTTTTTTTTTTTTTTAAAGATTTTTAATTTATTTGACAGAAAGACAGCCAGTGAGAGAGGGTACACAAGCAGGGGGAGTGGGAGAGGAAGAAGCAGGCTTCCAGCAGATGAGCCCGATGTGGGGCCTGATCCCAGAACGCCGGGATCACGCCCTGAGCCAAAGGAAGACGCTTAACGACTGAGCCACCCAGGCGCCCCAAGAGGAAACCACTCTTAAAAGGATATTACACCAACCCTAGAAGGAGCCCTCCACTCTTTCCCACGTGATAGATAGATGACAAAACCTGACTGGCTGACAGATGCATGGAGGGTTAATCAGATTAAAACAGCCAGCCAACAAGCCCCCCAAAACCCCTGGACGTAGAAACTGGTGGCAACCCTCTCAGGTCTCCTTCCTCTTTGGGAGCTTTGTACTGTCACTCAATAAGCTTTGCTTTATTATCGCTCAGTAAACCCTGCTTTGTTGCCCATCCCTCTCTCTGGTCTACGTCTTGATTCTTCGAGAAGGCATGACCAAGAACGATGGGCACAGAAGGAAAAGAAATCCTGCAACAGTGTGATAGGATGTAATGTTTGGAGGTTTTGCAGCCTTCTTGTGACGAAGAGGCAAGGTAACTGACATTCTAAGGATGACAAAACAGAAAAGCAGAAAGGATCTTGATCCCCAGAGATATTATTGAATCATTCTTATAACAACTGTGCTTATGGAGATGATATAATTCATTTTGTTTAAGCCATTTAATTGAGTTAAAGTAATTTTTTCAGCTAGAAGCATCACATCTGATACAGGAGGACTCATCATTCTACTTTATAGACAGCAAACTGTGGCTGACCTAGGTTAAATAACTTGCTAAAAACACATAGTATTTTGTTTTAATAAAAAGGAAGTTCATTCCTTTCATAGTGATGTGTACATGCCTAATTTATGAAATCTGCTGTGAGAATCTGAGCCCCTGCCAATCATCGCCTTTGTTAAAACCCAATTGTAGGTAGCACTGTTACAAGATTTCTTTTTCTTTAGCCAAGGCTGGCTCTGTGGGCATCAGCACAGTGTCCCATGTTTGGAGGGCCCTGAGTTTGGTGTAATGGTCTGTTGTCATTTTGGGAGTCTTAATTTTTGAACAACGAACCCCACATTTTCACTTTGCACTGGGCTCTACAAATTATGTGGCTGGACTTGTCCAGAACTTAATTAGACTTTAAAACAGCCCCGGATAGACCCATGTATCATTCTAAAACAATAAAGCTGTTGCTGCCCTTTGCTTCAGTTTATCTTTAGGTCCTGGGCTTAATTTATTTGAAAAAATGTATGGTTTTTTGTTTTTTTTTTTTTTTTTTTTTTTTTTTTTTTTTTTGTATTACAGGGTAGCCTAGCTTTTAAAAGTTGGGGAAGCATTATACTACATTAGAAAAAAATTTTTTTTAACTCTATTAAACAAAGACACAGACCAACATGGAAAAGCATTGCAAACAGCGCCAAGAACTTACAAAAAAAATAAAGGGTACTTCAAAATTAAATTCGGACTAAGTACTTCAAAAGGTATTCGAGGCCAAATTGCATCTAGGCTAGGAACCAAGAGCGAACAAACATTACCTCCACAAATTAAATTTTAAGTGGCTGCAGGACATTTTCATCAAATTCAGATAAAGTTTTAAAATGGTTGTATCCACAATCCATCAAAGTACTGTCTAGACAAAGGATGGCATTTTCTGTTTGGGGAAACCAGGAGAGGAAAAACCTTGGGGCCATATCCTGCTGATATCCTAGGAGACTCAATAGCAGGATAAGGCCCTGAGTGCTCAGGGAGGCACACACCAACACTTAACCCCCCCTTTCCTCCCACGCCCTGTGGAATCAAGGGCCAGGTGAGGACGTTGCCATTTGTGGCCATAAAAGGAAAGCTCACTACTCTAAGGGTTGGCTAGCGGGCAAACACACTCTGGAGGTCTTCAGTGCTCTCTGGAAGAGACGAAAGGAAGGATGGCCGATGGGAATGGTGCTGTTCATCACCATCATCAGTTTTATTATTTAAATAAAATTTATTTCAATTTGCTTGCCAGATTTTTCACTCTAAAAGTAATATCTGCTCATCTTGGAAAATTTTGAAAATATAATAAAAAACAAGATGGTTGAGAGGCGCCTGGGTAGCGCAGTCGTTAAGCGTCTGCCTTCGGCTCAGGGCGTGATCCCGGTGTTCTGGGATCGAGTCCCACATCGGGCTCCTCTGCTGAGAGCCTGCTTCTTCCTCTCCCACTCCCCCTGCTTGTGTTCCCTCTCTCGCTGGCTGTCTCCCTGTCACATAAATAAATAAAACCTTTAAAAAAAAAAATAAGATGGTTGAAATAAGTCCGAATACATGCTTTATCATTTAAGTTAAAATTGATTTTACCAAATAAGAGAAAGAAATTGTCGTGTCGAATGACTAACAAAAGCCAGACCTATACTGTTTACAAAGACATAACTAAACCATAAGGACCCTTTAAGTTGAAAGGGAAGAAAAGAGGAACATTAAGTACATGGCAGGTAATACTAGCTGAAAGAAAGCATAGTCATGTCATGCAAAATATATTTTATCCCTAAAATAAGATCTGAATAAAAATGAAAATATTATATATCAAATCTTGTGGGATGCGGATAAACTGAACTGATTAAGAGTTATCCGGTGTCTGATTAGGTATCTGGTTATCTATCCGTTTTATAAAAGAGTTGCTCCAAACTGCTTTGTATTCTTGGCGTATGTCCCGCCCCCCCACCTCACCCATCCCAGACCCCACCAACGCACAGCGGGGAGCCTGCCTCTCCCTCTGCCTGCTCCTCCCCCTGCTTGTGCTTGCCCTCACTCTCTCTCTCTCACAAATAAATAAATAAAATCTTAAAAAAATAAATAAAAATAAATATATAAATCCCTAACAAAATACTTTCACCAAGATTTATAGAGGTGCTTATTTCCACACCTTAGTCAATGCTAATATAATAAATTTTTTTTATCTTTTGTATTCTGTGAGGTGAAAAATTGTACCTCATTGTTGTTTTAATTTGCATTTCCCTAATTATGAGCAAGGTTGAACATCTTTTCTCCAGTTCATAAGCAATTTGCATTTTCCCCCTAAGAAGAGCCTTCTGGATCTTTTGTTAAATGTTCAATCTGGTTGCTAGTATTTTACTTCCTGCTTTATATGCTATCATCGTAAATTGAAGGAACAACCCCTTTTATCTGTAGTGTATAGCCTGTAATTATTTTTTTCCTGGCTTGTCAATTACATTTTGATTTTGTTTTATGTGATTTTTGCCCTTGTTGGGACCAAGGACAGACTGCCTCAATCTGTACCAGTTTGGCATACTGATATTTATTTATTTATTTAAAAGATTTTAGTTATCCATTTGAAAGAGAGCATGAACAGGGCAGGGGATGGAGGGGGTGGGGCAGAGGAAGAGGGAGAAACAGACTCTCCCTGAGCAGGGAGCCTGACTCAGGGCACCATCCCGGGACCCCAAGGTTATAACCTGAGCCGAATTCAGAAGTTTAACCAACTGAGCCACCCAGGCACCCTGGGATATTGATGATTTTATTTATTTTTTTAATTTTATTTTATAGGCACATCATAAAATCAAATGATTTATTATTTATTTTTTAAAAGATTTTATTTGAGAGAGAGATAAAGCGAGACACAGAGCACAGGAGGAGGGGGACGTAGAGGGAAAGGGGGAGAGGGAGAAGCAGACTTCCTGCTGAATAGAGAGCCCAGACCGGGCTTGATCCCAGCACTCGACCCTAGGACTCTGGGATCATGACCTGAGCCAAAGGCAGACACTTAACTGAGACATCCAGGCGCCCGGGGATGTTGATGATTTTAAATAAAAGTTAATTGGGGCGCCTGGGTGGCTCAGTCATTAAGCATCTGCCTTTGGCTCAGGGCACAATCCCAGAGTCCTGGGATCGAGCCCCACATTAGGCTCCTTCACTGGGAACGTGCTTCCTTCCTCTCTCACTCCCCCTGCCTGTGTTCCCTCTCTTGCTGGCTGTCTTTCTGTCAAATAAATAAATAAAATCTTTAAATAAATAAATAAATAAATAAATAAATGTTACTTAAGAGATGGTGCAAGGACATTCAAACCCTCCTGGGTTGCCTGAGGGCAGGAAATAAATCCCCTGTGTAAAGTGTGAAAGGTACCTTCCCTGTACTAGCAGGTCAAAGACATTCTTATCAACAGAGATGGGAAATTCAGAGCCAAGAAAGCTGTGTAGACAATCCTTATTGCTTGTTCCTAATTTACTACTCCAGCAAAATTCTGTTTAGAATTCCTTACTAATTAAAGCTCTCCAAATTAAGCTTTCTCATCCTGTCAATTTCTCATGCATTTATTGTCTTTCTGTCTAAGAATTATAAAAACTGCTTGCTTTGGTCACTTCTTTATGTCTGTGGTTATTGGGCCTCTGTGTTCACATAATAAAACTTTTTTTCTCCTGATAATCTTCCTCATGTAAATTTAATTTTTAGTCCAGCTGGAAGACGATGAGGGTAGAGAAAATTTTCTCCTTCCTTCACCTCGCAGCAAACTTTTATTTCTACTGGATCCATTTTAACAGTCTTGTTCTCGATGGTGGCCGGGTTTATGACTTTTTAGAAAGTCTTCTCTAAGCCAAGATTATTAGAAAGAAATCACCTATGTTTATTTCTAGGACTTTTATAGATTCATTTTTAAAATACTTAAATCTTTGATTCATGCATACATGTTTGGTGTAAATTTGTATCAAATTTCATCTTTCTCAGATCGTTAGCCTGTAACCTCAGCACCATTTACTGAGGAATGGGTCTTGCAGAGTGGGAGCTGCTGCCTTTGTTACAGGCAAAATTCCTTCACGCATTGTTGTCCAAAATGAGAGTGCGCTGTATTTCAGGACTCTGAACTACTTTAATTATCTTAACATAGGTTTTTGCCTTTCTTCCCTAAGGAGCCAACTCACTTTTAGTCCTTCTCTGTTTTGTCTTATCTTTAAGTGCATTTATTCTTTTCCCTTTCAATTTCTTCAGAGAATTTTTCTTTCAGACAGAACCTATGTGATTTAAAGGACTCGTGTTTCTCCTAAATTTCCTTCCAGATTACTGACATGTGCGGTCATTGGTTTCAGATGGAGGCTTGGCCCCTCAGGGCAAGGCTGGCTCCTTAGGTGAATGAATAGGCTCCATTGTTCTGGAACAAAGACTGTTTAACTTGAAATTATCTCCCTTGTACAGAAAAATAGTCAGGTAACTGGTGTCTGAATTCTATAATTGTATAGCAAATAGGCCTTCCGGTCCTGCACATGATTTATGTAACCTTGATCGCTCTGTTTAGAACCACGTAAATGGTTATGCAAGGTGTAGACCCCTGTCTCAGGGAATAAAGTTTAACAAGACTTTTTGTCTTTTGAATGGCTTCAAGTCTGCTGCAGGGGAAGAAGGGAAGCTGAGGTCTGGACTGAGAGGCACCAGACTCTAGAACATTACAGACCCAGCCCTTCAGAAGCCGGCCAGGATCAGGTAACGTGGTTGGGTTTGTGACGCAAGGTAGTTGATGCTTGTGGCTTTTACGCTGTGCTGTGTGTCCAGGCCTCTTTGGGGGAGGCCAGATTGACTTGGAGGAGAAGTCTTCACTCAAAATCTCTGTACGATGGCTGCCCCAGCCTCGAATGCAGCCCCAGAAGTACAGGAGCAGGCCTCCCTCATTCTCAGGGCAGAACCCGTTTTAAGACACTTGGTGACACTGACTCCCGAGGGCCCAAATCTCTGTAATTTTCCACTTTGTAGATGGGCTGCCCAGCACCAGCTTCCCCTCAGCGGCCGGAGAACAGCTGGGCCAGCCCAAGCTGGAAGGGAGGGCGGCGCAGAAATGGGCCCCGTTCCCACTGACCTCAGCCTTTCTTGCCGGGCTTTTTCTTGAGTGCCGGAGGTTCTTGGTCACGCCGCTTCAAAGAATGAAGAGGTGTAGACCACACAGAGGGGTGGGCAGCAAAACAAAGTTTATTGAACGATAGTACAAAGCTCCTGAAGAAGGAGGGGACCCGAGAGGGTGGCCACTGGAGTTTCTAAGTCTAGGTGTTTTTGTGGGCTTGTTGGCAGGAGCTGTTTTAATCTGATTAACCCTCCAGGCTCCTGTCATCCAATCAGGGTTTTGTCTGTTCACGTGGGTAAGGGTGGAGGGCTCCTTCCAGCGTGGGTATAAAATCCTTTTTCTTTCCCCAGAAAAAATATGGAATGCTTCACGAATTTGCATGTCATCCTTGCACAGGGGCCACACTAATCTTGTCGGTATCGTTCCAATCTTAGTATCTCTGCAACTGAGGGGAGCATGTAAAATCCTTTAAGGGTGGTTTCCTCTTGGAGTGGGGGCCCTTGTCCCTGTTGGCCTTTCTTCTGACTCTTCTCCACTACCTTGTGCTTTACTGAGGATCCTGGATGCACGAAAGGGAGGGGGCCCGGGGAGGGGAAGCCTGGATCTGTCTCCTTTGAGAACACTCTGGGGATGACTGGGGCACATTATACCCCAACTCATAGGGAAACACCCCAACTGCTCCATTAAATATTACACATTGAGAGCGTGTAAAACAACGCTGTATTGTGACTTTTTTTTTCCTTTAAAGATTTTATTTATTTATCTGAGAGAGAGAAAGAGCACAAGCGGATAGCAGCAGGCAGAGGGAGAGGGAGAAGGAGGCTCCCCGCCTAGCAGAGAGCCCCACACAGGCCTCCATCCCAGGACCCTGAGATCATGACCTGAGCTGAAGACTGATGCTTAACCGACTGAGCCACCCTGGCTCCCCTCAAAGCAGAAACTTCTGAGAAATGAGGACTGTCATAAATCCCCTCTTCTGGGCAGGGTTAAATCCACGAGGAAGACAGAAAGTGGGCATCAAGTTGGGTCTGTAAACAAACCTTGGAAAAGCTTTACCTTATCTGCCATTAGCTTTCCCCGCATATTTACCTTAAGTTCTAATGACCGCTTTGAGTGACTTATCACTGGGTTTCTCCTATGTTGCACCTTGAATAAACTGTTTCTCTCTTGTTAATCTACCTTTTATCAGTTGAAATTTTGAGGCCCCACCTAGAGAACCTAGAAGCGCGGAAGAAATATGTGATAAGATATACATAACATAAAATTTACCCTTTTAACCACTTTTAAGTGTACTGTTCTCCAGCATTAACCTCATTCATTGTTGTCCACCCATCACCACCATCCGTCTCCAGAACTTTCTCATCTTCCCCAACAGAAACTCTGTCCCCATGAAACAGTAATTCCTCATCTCCCACCACTCCTCCCTCCCCCCTACGGTCCCCCAGCCATGGCAACCACCATTCTAATTTCTGTATGAATTTGACTTCTCTAGGTACTTCAACTAACTGAAATCACAGTATTTGTCTCTTTGTGCCTCCAATATTTCTGGCCACAAATGTGTGGTTTTTTTCCCACACCAACCAATTTTCTGATTCTCTAGACACAGCTGGGTGTCCTACAATTTAACTCAATTCTGACACTATCTACCTGGAGTTCGTCTCAGACCCCACTGGTTAAGGGCTCAGTCCCACCAAACTGCCCCTCCCTCCCCCACCCCAGAAGCCAATTGCAAGTAAGTCCTCGTTGTCAGTGGGCTTCTGACCCACTGGCTGTAAATCGGGGTTCCCAGGATCCCCTCCTCCGGTTTGGTAATCTTCTAGAGTGGCTGACAGAACAGAGGAAGATAGTTTACTAACTAGAATACCAGTTTATTATAAAAGGAGACAACTAGGGGCGTCCGGGTGGCTCAATTGGTTAAGTGGCTGCCTTGGCTCAGGTCATGATCCTGGGGTTCTGGGATTGAGCCCCCCCCCCGCCCCGTCAGGCTCCCTGCTCAACAAGAAGCCTACTTCTCCCTCTGTCCCTCCTCCTGCTCCCACTCGCTCTCTCTCTCAAATAAATAAATAAAATCTTTAAAAAAAAAAAAAAAGAACTCAGGAATAGCCAGGTGGAAGAGATGAGTAAGGCAAGGTATGGGGGAAGGGCTTGGAACAGCCACGCCCTCTCCAGGTGCGCCACCTGCTTGGCTCGTCCACAAGTCCACTAACCCAGAGGCTCCCCAGACTCCTTCAGGTAGGGTTTTTTTATGGAGGCTTCATTTCATAGACATGATTGATGAGTCACTGGCCATTGGTGATGGAACTCAATCTCCAGCCCCTCTCACCTCCCCGGGTGGGGAGTGGGACTGAAAGTACCAACACTCTAATCAGTGTTTGGTTTCCCTGACAACCAGCCCTCATCCTTAGGGGCTTTCCAAAAGCCACCTCATTAACATACCCTCAGATGTGGTGGAAAGGTGCTTGCTAGGAAAACAACCTGAAAAGGACTGGTTAGGGGCACTTGGGGGGCTCGGTCGGTTTAGCAGCTGCCTTTGGGGGGTCGCCTGCGTGGCTCAGTCGTTAAGCGTCTGCCTTCGGCTCAGGGCGTGATTCCAGGGTCCTGGGATGGAGCCCAACATTGGGCTCCTTACTCAGCGGGGAGCCTGCTTCTCCCTCTGCCTCTGCCTGCCGCTCCCCCTGCTTGTGCTTGCTCTCCCCCCTCAACCCCGTGTCAAATAAATAATCTTAGAAAGAAAAAGAAAAGGACTTGTTATTAAAGACATTTTATCACTCTCAGAGCTCCTGAGGGTTGTAGGAGCTCCGTGACAGAAGGCATGAAGAGCAAATATGTATTTCTCCTCCCTGTCTTCCTTCCTTCCTTCCTTCCTTCCTTCCTTCCTTCCTTCCTTCCTTCCTTCCTTCCTTCCCTCTTTCCTTCCTTCCTTCCCTCCCTCCTTCCTCTTTCTCGCTCTCTCTTTTTCTTTCTTTCTTTAAGAGAGAGCGAGAACAGAAGCAGGGAGGCGGGGCAGAGGGAGAGGAAGAAGCAGGCTCTCGCCGAGCAGGGGGCTGGCTGCAGGGCTTGGTCCAAGGACCCTGGGATCATGACCTGAGCGGAAGGCAGATGCTTAACGACTGAGCCACCCAGGCGCCCTGAGAAGGAACACTTTTTGAGTGCATTTATTTTCTTAATCTAAATCTCGACTTACATTTGGATGGACTTTATGTAGCTCATTTTTTTAAAGGCTGAAAATTAAACCAACAGGATTCTTTTCGCCTTATCTCCTGAAGATTCGTTTACATTTTACATGTAAATAGAGTAGCAAGTATATATACTCAGCAAATGGGGCTGATAGGTGGGTAAATAAAAGCTATTGTTATCATTAAGTATGACTGAAGAATTTACTACAGGTGATTACGTAATGTGTGCCCTTTTTAGCCCTTGAAGTTCAGTTATATTTTAAAATTGTGTGTTCTTGGCCAGGGCAATTTTTTCTATATCTATCTATCTATCTATCTATCTAATCTATCTATCTATCTATCTATCTATCTATATCTATCTACATTTGCCAGAGAAAGAGAGAGAGCGCGCGAGCGCGTGCACAAGCGGGGGAGGGGGGAACAGCAGTGGGAGACAGGAAGAGGGAGAAGCAGGCTCCCCACTGATCAAGGAGCCTGATGTGGTGCTTGATCTGGGGACCCTGGGATCATGACCTGAGCTGANCATTTGCCAGAGAAAGAGAGAGAGAGAGAGCGCGCGCGAGCGCGTGCACAAGCGGGGGAGGGGGGAACAGCAGTGGGAGACAGGAAGAGGGAGAAACAGTCCCCACTGATCAAGGAGCCTGATGTGGTGCTTGATCTGGGGACCCTGGGATCATGACCTGAGCTGAAGGCGGATGCTTAACCAACTGAGTCACTCAGGCATCGCAGGCCTGAGCAATTTTTTAAAAAAACAGGTCTCTGCTGGACAAGTTGATTTTCCTGCTACTCTCATCATTACATCCGTGCTCCGGGGTATGGACAGCACAGCATTCCACTCACTGCACCCAGAAAGGTTCTGGTGACCCCATTTCAACTTGCTCCGAGGCTAGCTGGCTACACAATCTGTCTTCAGATGTGTCCAGCTTCACGGTTCTGAATTTCAGCAAACACGTCAGAAATGTGGACATGGTGACCATTGCTTCCCTTTCTATTGCCTGCTCTAAAATAGTATCTGAGGGTGGAGAGGGAGGCAGCTGATGTGGCAGGAAGTTCAGGGGCTTTGGGATTGATATCTGGGTTCAAATCTGATTTTTTCTCCATTTTGGAGAATTCACTTCACCTTTCTCCAAACTTTTCTGAATGCTACTATCTATAAAAAGATCATAATACAGACCTCATAGTAGTATTTCGAGGATTTAGTGAGATGATAAAAGGGTAATACAGTTACGCATTCAAAGAAGGGTAGCTGTTGTTTCTGAGTGAAAAATACCGTGTTTTGCCAAAGAGTTGCCTTATATGATATGAGGTTTGGTCTGAAGCATAATTCTAGACCGATTCTAAGTTTCCTGGAAGGTTGGATTTTTGATACACTTTTCATGTGAAAATTGGTACTTCGTTTGCAACTAGTTGCTAAGAAAGCTAACATCAGTGATGGTTTAGTAACCAGTTTTGCTTTTTCAAGGCTGATTTTTGAAATTCACAAAACCCCTGTTCATCTGTATATTGTTCTAAGAGCAGTACTTTTTTAAAATGCTTTTTCTTTGGGGCGCCTGGGTGGGTCAGTTGGTTAAGCATCCAGACTCTTGATGTTGGCTCAGGTCATGATCTTGGGGTCCTGGGATCAAGCCTGCATCTGGCTCTGCACTCAGAGGGGAATCTGTTTAAGGATTCCCTCCCTCTCCCTCTGCCTCTCCCCCTGTTCTCTCTCTCTCTCTCAAATAAAAAGAAATCTTTTTTAAAAAGGTTTTTTTCTGGGGGAAAAATATTTGTTTTGGTTTTCAATCACCTATAATTCTACAGTATAGAAATAATCACTGTTATTGATGTGGAAAACAAAGGCAGAAGGAAATGTGGTTAAATAAATGTCTTTATAACCTGCAGCCCATTGACAAATACTCTGAGGCAGGCAGGGTATAATGTTCCTCCTGGATGCTCCAAAGTGTCTAAGGTTAATGCCTTGCTAGAGAGAAAAACGATCTTAGCTTGACAATAGCCAGGCCTCCAGCATCCAGTGAGTCTTTAGCATATGAAAATCCTTTTGGAACTTCCCCTGGTCTTTACTTTCTCCACCCCACCCCAGTTGCTCCTCGCAATCCCAGAGTAGAGGCTCTTCCTGCCCACAGGTCGTGTCCCCATGCTTTAATAAAACCAGCCTTTTGCACCGAAGTTGTCTAAAGAATTCATTTTTGGCCATCAGCGCCTGACCCCAAAACCCAACAACAACGACACTCCAAACCTACATCATTATCATTATGGAATATTTTCTTCTGATGTTCCTTAGTTTCATGCTTTCTTGTACACATTTGATAAAATGGTTTCATGGCCTCTGACTATTTTCTGTTGTCTTAGTTTGACTCCCCTGAAACTAAATGCTAGGACGAGAATTTGAGTGCAAATAATATTTGGGAGGTGATCCCAGGAATCCCTAGTAATGGAGTGGTAGAGCATGCTTGCTCCCTCTGCCTCCGGACTCCATCCTAAATGAAGTTTCCTTCTATTAATTTTCACAACAAATACCCCCTATTTAACTCACGCTTCAGAGAAACTATGAGGTTTGTGTCCCACACTGTCTCCTTAAGTTCCCCAGTGGGGTTATGCTCTGGCAGCTCATGCTGGAGACATGCTTAATCATGGATCCTTTACAGACTTTTTTCTTTTTCCTGTGCCCATGCCCTCTCACTCCTTATCAACGGCAGACCCACTAAGAAGAGACCCACCTTCCACTGGATGCTATTTTATGACTCCAACAAGAGGAAGGCTTTCCTCCTGCACTGGCAACAGCCCAGCCAATGAGAAGCTTCTGCACTTCTCCCAGTCCAATGGACTTTCTCTTTCCAAAAGCTCCTCCCAACTCCTGCCTTTCCTCTACAGAAGAACATTCCTCTCTTTTGTCCTGGGGACTTGCCTATGGTTTTACTCTAGGGTGCTTGTCCCCACTTGTAGTTCTCTGCTCTTTCCTAATAAACCCATTTTTGCTGGTAGAATAATTGGCAATTTTCTTTTTAAGGTTAACATTACTTGATGATCAGAGGTGGGATCCAGAGAAGACCCCCAACAACTTTGGAGGCTGGTGGGCAAACTGATGCCGGTGTCCACAGATCCAACTGGGCTCACGTTCTTTTGCCAACCCCGGAGTTTCAAGCTCCCTGGATTTTGAGCTCCATTCTTTGTATCAGAGTACTTCAAACTTTTTAATTTTTTTAAGATTATTTATTAGAGAGAGAGAGAGAGAGAAAGCACGTGCAGGGGGAGGGGCAGAAGGAGAAGCAGACACCCTGCTGAGCAGGGAGCCCATTGCCAGGAGATCCCAGCACCCTGGGATCATGACCTGAGCTGAAGGTAGACGCTTAACCCACTGAGCCACCCAGGCACCCCAGAGCTCTTCAAAATTTATGCAAGATCTGTTTTAGGCTTTTTTCCTTAGACAGCACTTATTTGCTCTTTGGTCTGACCCCTTTTTGCAATCGGATTGTTCCCTGTTGGAACTGTGCCAGTTTGAACTGTGTTGGCCTTTGGTTCAACTTTTTTTAGGGATCAGACTGTGCCTGTTGGGATGGTGTGAGCCTTTTGTTCCACTCTTTGCGATTGGACTATTTGTACTGAATCAGTACAGGACTTTGGTCTGATTCCTTCTGGAACCAGGCTGTACCTGTTGAAATTGTGCTGTATAGGAATGTTTCTCTTTACTCCAGAGAAAAACCTCTAAGAGATGGGATCCCAGTTGTCAAAACACTTAGAGCTCACCCTGGAATCTGTTGGTCTTATGTTTAAAAACTATGTCCATCCACATGCACATTTATAACTAAATAGAACGACTTAACCAGAAATAATTTAGAACTTCAATGGCCATTATGGGGAACTTTTTGATCTCAAACTTGTTTTACTCAAAATTAAAATGGAAGGCTGCAATTTCTAGGGGGAAAAGCTGGGGTGCCTATTTTATTTTATTTATTTGACACACACATACACAGAGCACGAGCAGGGAGAGTGGCAGGAAGAGGGACAGGGAGAAGCAGGCCCCCCGCTGAGCAAGGAGACTGATGGGGCCTCAGTCCCAGGACCCTGGGATCATGACCTGAGCCAAAGGCAGCCGCTCAACCAACAGAGCCACCCAGGCGCCCCTGGGGTACCTTTTTTAAATGGTGCCTTGGGGCTTCCAAATGTTTTCAGGATTCTAAGTTTGTCTGTTTGCAAAATACTATTGCTAACTTATCTGAGACAGAACAATTGAAAGGAGTCACAGTGGTGTCTGAGGTCTCTTCTCCCCTCCCTGCATCCTCTTCCTCTGCAGCCACTTTGTGGCTAGGCCTTTCTGCCATTTTCCTCTGTTCTCTCTTCCGAGCTTCCCTTTGCCTCTGTACTTCTCCCCTTCCCCCCCGCTTCTTTTATATATATATATATATATTTTTTTTTTAAAGATTTCATTTATTTATTTGTCATACAGAGAGAGACAGCACAAGCAGGGGTGTGGCGGGCAGAGGGAGAAGCAGGCTCCCCGTTGAGCAAGGAGCCCAGTGCGGGACTGGATCCCAGGACCCCAGGATCATGATCTGAGCCAAAGGCAAACATTTCACCAACTGAGCCACCCAGCTGTCCCTCTCTTTTGTCTGTTAAAACCTGACTCTTTGAAGTTAAGTTTTCTGAGGATCTAAATAAACCCCACATTTGTTATGTTCCCTGGACTAAGACCAACTTAGGAGCCATAGTTAGAGAGTTTCCTAAAGTGACTGAGGACCCCCATAAGTTTGCTGAAGAATTTAGCATAGTTGTTCAAATTTAGCAACTGGTTTCTCAAGATTTATGTCGATTAGTCCACATGCTTGTTGGTGAGGGCCAGGCCAAACACTTGATGAAACTAATCCAATGAGAACATCCTGAAAGGGATTTAGAGAAACACACCTAACTTTTGGCAAGATGCTAGAATACTTGCTGCAAATCTCCAGTGAGCAATTACAGTAGTTTTCCTAAACCTGCTGCTTGGAAGAAAATTCAGGCCTGAACACAGAAGCCTGATGAACCCACTCATGACTATTGCAATCAACTCCAAATTGTCTTTTAACAAAGTTCTGATCTCGGGGTGTCTGTGTGGCTCAGGTCCAACTCTTGATTTGGGCTCAGGTCATGATCTCAGGGTTGTGGGATTGAGCCCTGCACCCTGGGATTAGAGTCTGGGATTCTCTCTCCCTCTCCCTCTGCTCCTCCCCCTACTTGCAGGCAGTCTCTCTCTCTCTTTCAGAATAAAATAAAATAAAATAAAATAAAATAAAATAAAATAAAATAGAATAGAATAGAATAGAATAGAATAGAATAGAATAGAATAAAATAAATAAAAATCTTGAAACAAAAAACTGAAAGTTCTGTTCTTCCTTTGAGATGTTGAATCCTCCAGGCAGCATTTAACTCTGTTTATTAATGGGCTAAACCCAGATCTTTCTCCTTTAGTTAAAAGGACCAGGACGGGATTGGGCAACTGGTCACATCACTTTTAGTTAATTTGGCAAGCCAGCTCCCTCGCATCCAAATGAAAGAAACCATCTAGTTTCTGCTATTACTGGAAAGATCCAGGGCATTGGAAAAAAGACTTACAAATGTAAGCACCCCAGGCACCTTCAGCTTTCTGGTTAGTCTTTCCAGGGTCCTCTTAATTCCCAGTGTCAGGGTATCCAAGGAGCTACAGAGCCTTTTCCCAATCCTCCCCTCTTAACAGGCCCTAAGAATTCCGTCCCAACTGGGAATGACTCGCAAGCTATGTTCCTGGTGCCTGACCCCACTGCTACAGAGCTACCCCTTCTTTCAGTACTAAAACAGCTCACACAGTGCGGGGCTCAAACTTCAACATGTTTCTGTCTGAACCTGTTCCCTTTAGGGGAGGCCCTTTGAGAGATACACACTCTTATCCTTGTAGTTACCTCTGCCTCTAGTCATTTTTTGGGCCAAGATCTCTTAGAAAAGAATCATGCTGGAGTTTTCTTTCCCCAAAAGGGGGAATCATGCTAACATTTGACCATAATTATCAAAATAGCCAAGTAGGTAAGTTAAATGGCCCCTTGACATCTTTTATTTGTTCCATTTTTTGATGGTTCTATAGCGGAGTCTGGAGACACGGATTGTTTGTTCCTAAGGGATCAGCTGCCATCCTCATTATGGGCAACATCCTCAACTGATATTGGCGAAATCCCCAGTGCACCTCCCATCTAAATTCAGATCCCTCAAAACTCTATAAATTAGCTTTTCAAAGCCCCAAGCCCATAATAGAAGGTTACAAAACTCAGGCCCTCATTTTCCCTACGCTAGTCCCTGTAATATCCCTATTTTACCTCTGAGAAAACCCAATGGCTGAGATTGGAGGTTTGTTCACAACCTCTGAGCAAAAAATGACATTATTATCCCTTGGCAGTCTGTTTGTTGTTCCTAGGCCCCGTGTGCTACTGACATCCAATCCCACTGAAAGCAAATTTTTCTTGATTTATACAGTGCATTTTAGTATTCCAGCTGATAAAGATAGCCAATATTTTTGCTTTGCTTTGGGAAGAACAGAAATACACCTGGGCAGTAGTACCCTAGGGTTTCATAGACAGTCCCTCTTTTCACACACCTTAAATCTGATTGGGATGATAAAGTTTTTGGCAGGCTCTAATTTGTTAAAATACATAGATGATTTGCTTCTCTGCTCCCTTTCTCAAACCTCAGCACAGGAGATAGCATCTACCGATAAAACTTTTGGCCTTGGGGCGCCTGGGTGGGTCAGTCAGTTAAGCGGCTGCCTTCAGCTCAGGTCCTGATACCAGGGTCTCAGGATCGAGCCCCAAGTCCGGCTCCCTGCTCAGCGGGGAGTCTGCTTCTCCCTCTGCCCCCCCCCCCGCTTGCTTGTGCTCTCTCTCTCAAATAAATAAAATCTTAAACCCCAAACTTTTGGGCTTAAAGGGACATAAAGTTTTCAAAATAAAATTACAGTTTGTTCAAACTCAGGTTTAATATTCACGGCATCTGATCTCAGAACAAGGACTATATTTGGATCCAAGTGAACCCCCTCATGCTGACAGGTTACCTTCTGAATCCCTGTGACAGTTTATAGAAAACTCCTGTACCTCAATACGGATTTTTCACGGCTTACTGATGATACTCATTTAAAGGATGAGTGGCTCAGTCCGTTAAGTATCTGACACTGTCTTGATTTTGGCTCAGGTCATGATATCAGGGTCGTGAGATCAAGCGCTCTGTCTGGCTCTGGGCCCACTGTGGAGCTGCTTAAGATTCTTCCTCTCCTTTTGCCCCTGCCCCCCCCCACCCCAGGCTCTCATACTCCCTATTTCTATCTCAAAAAAAAAAAAAAAAGGATGAAAATGGTAAATACTGTAATGGCTAAGCTATTGCAACTCCTTTTGAAGTTATTCAAACACCACCTTTACATTTGGCTACCTCAGCCCAAGAGGTGGAATTACATGTCCTTACTCAGCTGAGGGTGAAACTGCAGGCATTATACGGGTGGTTAATATGCCTTTGATGTAGCTCATGTCTTTGGATTATTATAGAAACAATGAGGTTTTCTTACCTCAGAGGGGAAAACATTAAAAATGGTCCCTATGTCCAACATCTATGTTAGATGCCATGCTTCTGCTGGCTGCTCTGGCTGTTATTAAAGTCCCTGGGCCTTCTAGACTCAACATCCTGAAGGCCAAAGGAAACCATCTCACTGATAATTCCACCCAAAACCCTGCTGTCAAGGAAATCAATAGCCAGACCTCTGTCATGGTCTGATGGGATCTTCTCCCAAATGATAGTTTTGGAAAAATTGGTGACATACCCAATAATTGGTCCCAGAGGGGAAAAACAATATTGGAAATCTAATAACTGTTGGCCTGCTAAAAAGAGAACTTTCGTTGGACCAAATAACAATCTGTTCCCACCAGAAATTCCAAAATCACCACTAGTTACGACTGTACATGCATTAAACTGTTGGTCTACTGGCAAAATGATAGCATCCATGAATCAATATTGGTGGGGAAGTATTAATAAGGTCACAAAAAGTGCCCACCTTGCTTGTCCCACTTGGGAACTGTCCATACAAAGTGTTTGGATTTCATACAACTTCCTCTTTTCATGGATAAATATGTTTTAGTCCATTATCTGTGTATTTTCTCACTGGACCAAAGCTTTCTCTTACAGACAGGTCAATGCTTCTTCTGTTCAAATGTTGTCCCTACTTGAAGAATCCCTCTTAAACTTCATAGTGATCAGGGAACCCATTTTATTGGTCACATGCTTCAACAAGTTTGTGCTGTTTGGCTGGTTTTACACCTCTTCCTTCCTTCCTTCCTTCCTTTCTTCCTTCCTTCCTTCCTTCCTTCCTTCCTTCCTTTCTCTTTTTTCTTTCTTTCTTTCTTTCTTTCTTTCTTTCTTTCTTTCTTTCTTTCTTTCTTTCGGTTTTACACCATTTTCTTTGTGCATATCATCCTCAATCCTCAGCATTAGTCAAATGCACTAATGGCCCTATTGAGATTCAATTGGCAAAGTTCGTAGGCTACAAAGTATGTTGGCTGAAACCATTGCTATTGGTCCTTGTAAATCTCAGATCTACCCCCTTGGGAACTCATAAACTCTCACCCATTGAGATAGTCATGGAATGCCCAATATACTTGGCCCCTGCTTCCTTTGATCTGATGTTGATAAAAGAGATATATTTTAATAGTGTAAAGGCTTAATTGCTTCTATTAAAACTAGCTGTACTTTGGGAGAGCAATCTTCACAGGGCACTCCTGGGAGACAGATGACCTCAAGAATCATACCTTGCTGCCTGGAGATGTCATCTATTAGAAGAAATCCCTCCAGAGAAACTCTTCAAACTCACTGGAAGGACCCTTTTTCAGGAACTGGTAACCAACTCTTGTGCTGCCGAACTCCAGCGTAGAGACTCTTGAATTCACATAAGGCGTCTAAACAAAGCACCTAATCCTGACTGGACCAGCATGCCTTCCGGTGTCCGGAAAGTGAAGATTTACTGGAATTGAAGCAGATGACATCTGACAAGACCATATCCCCAAGATGTTCAGACCAGGCCTGTATACATTTTTCTCACTGTTGCTTCTTTCTCTCTCTCTTTTGGGAAGACAATGCCTCTGTCTGCATTTCCCAAGCCCTTGTGAAAGGGGCAAGACTTTTTTGATTATGGCCTTTTGGAAACAGCCTCCTCATGATCCTGGGACAAATTAATTTTTCACTTGCTTTTTCTGAAGGGTAAGAAGGTCCAGAATTTACAAAAGTCTTCTTTCATCTCAACTAATTTTTTTTAAAGATTTTATTTTTTTATTTGACAGAGAGAGAGAGAGACAGCCAGCGAGAGAGGGAACACAAGCAGGGGGAGTGGGAGAGGAAGAAGCAGGCTCCCAGCGGAAGAGCCCGATGTGGGGCTCGATCCCAGAACTCCGGGATCACGCCCTGAGCCGAAGGCAGACGCTTAACGACTGAGCCACCCAGGCGCCCCATCTCAACTTATTTTTTAAAAAAATATATTTATTTATTTATTTGAGAAAGAGAGAGAGAGAACATGAGCAGGGGGAGAGGGAGAAGCAGACTCCCCGCTGAGCAAGGAGCCCTACACGGGGCTGGATCCCAGGACCCTGGGATCATGACCTGAGCCGAAGGCAGGTGCTTAACTGACTGAGCCACCCAGGTCCCCTGAACCATTTTTAAAAATATTTTATTCACTTATTTTGAGAGAGAGAGTGTGTGTCCAAGCAGGGGTAGGGATAGGGGGTAGGGACAGAGGGAGAGGGAGAGAGAATCTTGAGCAAACTCCACACTGAGCACAGAGCTCAGCTCAGAACTCAATCTTGTAACCCATGAGGTCATGACCTGAGCTGAAATCAAGAGTTGGATTCTCAACTGACTGAGCCACCCAGGCGCCCCTCATTTGAACTATTAACTGACTTTGGATTCTTATCCAAATTCATGGTCTCTGAATTTGCAACCCTACAGGCTGTGTTATCAATAACATATTTAGTTCCAAACACTTATTTTGAGATAACAATACTGTTTTAAGACATCTTTGACATTTTAAGACATTCTGCCCTTTGCAAAAATTTCATCAGCCACTGCTTCATATTTATACCTGCACTGTTTCTTCCTAGATGGACTTGGTTAATTCCTTCAGTGTGTTCTTGCAATACTCACCATTTTGCTTTCACAGCTGCTTTACACAGAGACTTCCGGGAGGCATGCATGACTATGGTTTGCCTTCATAAGGAGAACTTTTCTCCCCTGTCAGAATAAGTGCCAATAAATATTTCAGTTGGCTACTTTCAGACCTAGAGTCCTTAGAACCATCATACAATTTGGAATTAGGCTACTTCTTCTGTTTTTATGTATAATAATTTAAGCTTTGTATTTTATTGCCCGTCAAACTTCTTTTAAAAAGCAATGTACTCTGGGGCGCCTGGGTGGCACAGCGGTTAAGCGTCTGCCTTCGGCTCAGGGCGTGATCCCAGCGTTATGGGATCGAGCCCCACATCAGGCTCCTCCGCTATGAGCCTGCTTCTTCCTCTCCCACTCCCCCTGCTTGTGTTCCCTCTCTCGCTGGCTGTCTCTATCTCTGTCAAATAAATAAATAAAATCTTTAAAAAAAAAAAAAAAGCAATGTACCCTATAAGGTGATGCTGGCTCAACACTTTGAGATGATCTCTAACACTTATGACCTTGAGAAGATATAGATTTTACATGGAAAGTACCTAAGATTTTCTCTCTCCTAACCTTTCTTGTTACTCAAATGTACCTTAAGTAATTTACAACAGCTTTGCACTTTCCTTCTGACATATGATAGGAAAACCAGGAAAAGTCTTTCCTGTCATGAATGGACAAAACCACTAAATGTAAAGAACTTGACTATTGATTAGTGAGTCTTTCAAGGAAATATTTTTATTAAGAGGAGGAAATGTGAAAATTAATTAAAGGAAATCTTGTTTAGAATGGAGTTGGGAGGCTGGCCCTGGGAGGGCCTTGCCCTCTCACTCCTGATCGATGGCAGAGCCAACAGGAAGAGACCCACCTTGCACTGGGTACTACTTTACTACCCCTGCAGGAAGAAGGCAGGCTTTCCTCCTCCCTTGGCAACAATCGAGCCAATGGGAGGTAGTCACAGCTCAGACAATCAGAAGCCACTCTGTGTGGGACCCCCAGTTCACAGTAACAGACTTTTCCTTTGTATCAGCTCCTCTCAACTTCCTGTTTTCCTCTCTAAAAGACTGTCTTCTGCTTTGTTTTGGGGACTTGCCTGTGGTTTTTCTGTAGCTTGCTTGTGCTGGATTGTGACTTTCTGCTATTCCCAAATAAACTCCTCTTTGCTGGTGAAATAACTGGCAGTTTAGTTTTTGAGGTTAACACCGTACACCAGCTCCTGTCCGTGTATCGACTGGAGGCTTCTGGGGAGGGGGCCAGAGGGAGACGTTCATCCTGGCCTGTCTCCCGCTTGGGCAGAACTGACCCCGGTGACAAAGAAAGGCCTCGGGCAGGGCTGCAGGAAGTCAGGGTCCTGCAAACCGGCAAGGGCCCAGGGCTGACGGGCAGGTGCAGGCAGTGCCTACCACACCATCTTATTAAGGACTGGCTGCGGAAGAGTCTACATTGTGCATGAAACCTTCTCAGGGACCACACGCCTGTCATTATTTCTTTTCTGTTCCTCCTCACAGCAAAGTTTCCCAAAGGAGTTGTGCATAGTCACTGTCTCCACACCTTCCACGCCATTCTCTCAGTACATTTTTATAGGGTTTCTAACTCCCTCTCTTTGAAAGGCTGCTTTAATTTACCAAAAAGCCCCACCTTGTCAAATCTCATCATGACTACTTTGTCTTCAATTTATTAGCCTCTCAAAAGCATGGGTTTCAGACTTTCCTTCTAGAAATAGTTTCCTCATGTCTGTGACCACATGTTTGCCCCCCTCAGTCTCCTTGGGTGGGTTCTCTGTCTAGAAATGTTGGAGGGCCTCAGAGCTCAGTCTTTGGTTTCTCTCTGTTAATTTTTTGGTTTGTTCCCATCTTATTTCTTTAACAAACATTCTTAAGAAAATCTAGGCAAATGTCAATGTTTTATATAATCTGCTTGGGATATATGTACATTTTTAAAGTAAAATTTTGCGGATTTTTTAGTATTATTGAAATAGTTCATATTTAAAGAAGAGGAAACATTTACAAATCGTTTAGGAACATTTATGAAGCCATTAGTAAACCAAAGCACATTATGATGACATTCACTTCTCCAGCTCTCATTCTTCAGGCAATTTCTTTATTTTTCTTTTTTAATGTTTTATTGATTTATTTGAGAGAGAGAGAGAGAGAGCAGAGGGAGGAGCAGAGAGAGAGGGACAAGCAGACTCCCTACTGAGCCCAGAGCATGATAGGACACAGGGCTGAGATCATGACCTGAGCCGAAATCAAGAGTTGGACCTTCAACTGACTGAGTCACCCAGGCGGCCCTCTTCAGACAACTTCAATCTCACAGAAGACAGCTGAGACCAAGAGGCATCTAAAATGCCAAAATTATATGCCCAAACTAATGATTATTCCTAGTAGAGATCCTCAGATCCTTACTTAAAGCCTAGTAAATCTTACCTTAAAAATAGTGAAAAGTGAAATATTATTAGAAAAAGGAGAAGTAAAAATATAAGAAAAACAGACACGCAACTTTAAAGAGTTAAATGGCTCTTATTAAATGTATGTTAAGTAAATCCATAAAACCCTATACCTGTGTTTCATTAGGCCTTACAAGTACCGTACCAAATGGCATAATAATATATGCTGGTAATGATACCAAATAATAGCATTTATTGGGGCACCTGGGTGGCTCAGTTGGTTCTGTCAGACTCTTGGTTTCAGCTGAGGTCATGATCTCAGGGTCGTAACACTGAGCTCCCATTGTGGAGTTGGCTTGGGGACTCTCTCCCTCTCCCTTTGACCCTCCCCCCGCTTTCTAAAATAAACAAATAAATCTTTAAAAAATAAAAATAAAAAATAACATTTGTCATTTTGTTTCACATACCTTAGGAATAGAAGGGCATCGGCAATACATTTTAGAAAAATGCCCATTAAAATTAACATTTTTTTGTTTTAATATTGAAACATAATGGACTTCATTTTTGTTGCTCAGGTTATATTAAAAGCCTTACCCAAAGGTGTGTCTCCACAGAAATCAGTGTAACTCTGTGAGGGTATGAAACATACATTCATTTTTTCCCCCATATAACACATATATTTTTTACATATTTATTTTAATCCAACTTACATTAAAAAAACTTACATGGTACTTACTGTGTTCCACGATTTATTTTAAGTGCTTTATAAATATGAACCCATTTAATCCTCATCATTTTTTTTTTAATTAAAGATTTTATTTATTTGACAGAGAGAGCACAAGCAGGGGAAGCTGCAGGCAGAGGGAGAAGTAGGCTCCCCAGTGAGCAAGGAGCCCAGTGCCAGGCTTGATCCTGGGACCTGGGATCATGACCTGAGCCAAAGACAGACACTTAAGCGCTTAACCACAACCTACTGAGCCATCCAGGCACCCCCATACATTTCGTTTAGATGCAGTTTGCTACTTTTATACGTACAGCTCCCCCCAGAGTGCACTGAAAAAGTAGAGCAACCAAAGGTGATGAAGGAAGTCTCTTTTCAGGAAGCAAAAAAAAAAAAAAAAAAAAAAAAAAAAAAAATAAAAGAAAATTTCTATATGTACAGAAAATACTTCAGCTTTTTTAAATCCCTGAATGTCCTTCAGTGTATCTGAATATGCAGAATGATTGAACATTAATAATATGCAATGCAAATTAATTTTATAAATGCATTTCTTCAAATTCTATTTCTCTTAGTTTAGCTGAAGCCACATTTAACAAACAGAAAAAAAATTTTTTAATGGAGGAAAAAATGGACCCAGTGATGTAATTTGCAAGGGTTGCAAAGAAGATTATGATGATAACTTTGGTATTGTTTCATAAATTATTTTTCAAAAATTGACAGGAGAAAGACTATGGCTGACTTTCTAATTTTTGATTGAGTCAAAGAAAGTTCTACCTCTATCAGATGATGTATAAGCCTGTGAAATTCTCTAAGGGATCATTGAGTTTTTTATTAATGTGGACTATCAATCTGTAACTTTATTTATGTGAGAGAGAGACAGAGATAGTGAGAGAGTACGAACTGGGAGGAGAGGGAGAAGCAGGCTCCCTGCGACAGGGGGGGATCCATCCCAAGACCCTGGGATCATGACCTGAGCAGAAAGCAGACATTTAACCGACTGAGCTACCCAGGCACTCTTCAATCTATAACTTTAAAGAATCTCTCCATTTCCTATTCTATTATTACACTTCACCTTTTATTTATTTTTATTATTTTATTATTTTTTAAAAATTTTATTTATTTGTCAGAGAGAGAGAGAGCAAGAGAGAGAGAGAACACAAGCAGGTGGAGTGGCAGAGGCAGAGGGAGAAAGAGGCTCTCCGCCAAGCAGGGGGTATGATGTGGGGCTCAATCTCAGGACCCTGGGATCATGACCTGAGCAGGGCAGACAACTCACTGAGCCACTCAGATGCCCCAACACTTCACCTTTTAGATATATAATCTTCACCAGTATTTTACCAGTATTTCATAGACTTTTTTCTTTTTCTTTCTTTTTTTGAGGGAAAGGTACAGAGATTTCCTATATCCCCCTCCGCCCCTTACACATACATAGCTTCCCCCACTATCAACATCTAGAGTGGTACATTTGTTAAGGTTGACGGACCGACACTAACACAGCATGGTTACTCAAAGTGTGTAGTTGACATTCGAGTTCACTCCTGTTGTTATGCACTGTATGGGTTTGGACGATCGTGTAGTGATGTCTTCATCATTACTTATGGTACAGAGCATTTTCACCGTGCTCCGCCTATTCACCCCTCCCCCACCAACACCCCTGCCATCCACTGATCTTTTTACTCTCTGCATACTTTTACCTTTCTGGAAATGTCATATATTAAAGCCATACAGTATGTAGCTTTTGCAAATTGACTTCTTTCACTTAGTAATAGTCATTTAGTATTTAGTAGGTCATTTCAGGGCTTGGTAGCTCATTTTTTTAAAAAATAATGGTCCATTGTCTGAATGTACCACAGTTTGCTTATCCATTAGCTGATGGAAGGACATCTTGGTTGCTTTCAAGTTTGGGCAATTATGAATAAAGATGCTATAAATATTTCAAAGATTTAAAAAAATTCTCATCCTTCAGAATTAAACACATGCTCAACCAGTGTACTTCCAATATGCATTCAGACCAGGCTGAAGAGGCACCTCCCTTGGCCCACCCCATGATTTCTCCGTCCGTGCTTTAATTGCATTATTGCTAGTTAATGTTAGCATATTAATTTTCTCCATCTGCCATTTATTTATTTTAAACAATGCGGGAAAATATAATGGTCCATTGTCTGAATGTACCACAGTTTGCTTATCCATTAGCTGATGGAAGGACATCTTGGTTGCTTTCAAGTTTGGGCAATTATGAATAAAGATGCTATAAATATTTCAAAGATTTAAAAAAATTCTCATCCTTCAGAATTAAACACATGCTCAACCAGTGTACTTCCAATATGCATTCAGACCAGGCTGAAGAGGCACCTCCCTTGGCCCACCCCATGATTTCTCCGTCCGTGCTTTAATTGCATTATTGCTAGTTAATGTTAGCATATTAATTTTCTCCATCTGCCATTTATTTATTTTAAACAATGCGGGAAAATATAATAAAACACTCAAATGGATCTGCATACAAGTTTTTTATTTGCAGTGCAGAAGTAGTTGTTTTATACAAACTGAACAAGTTGGTAGGCAGGGAGGAATGGCAATGTGCAATATTCAGTTGCTAGATGAAAGTCTAAATTTCAAATAAGAAAAGTGGTTTTAGGGGGCACCTGGGTGGCTCAGTCAGTTAAGCATCCTACTTTTGATTTTGGCTTGGGTCATGGTCTCAGGGTCATGAGATCAAGCCCCACACTGAGTTCTGTGCTCTTCAGGGGGTCTGCTTGAGATTCGTTCCCTCTCCCTCTCCTATTCACCTGTGTGCTCTCTCTCAAATAAATGAATGCATCTTAAAAAAAAAAAAAGATTCGAGGGTAGCAGAGTAAAGGTTAAGGTCCCATAGCACACACAGGTGAGTGTTAGAAAGAGCCTGCCTGGCTGTTTTGATTGACACGTAAAGACTTAGGTAGTCTGGCTGTTGAAAAATGAAAACTTGCACATGTACACCCAAGTTGATGAAACATGTAGTAACTTTGGGTCCAGAATGTGGTCTCAGTTTAGAGAGAGTGTCCTCTCTTACTTCGTACCAGCAAGCTGTACCACATAGTTTGATTCTGAACTTTGCACAGACACCTGACATGAGTGAAATGTGTCCTTATAGACCAGCTTATCTGAAGAGATAACATACCAGACTTTCTTAGCAAAGCTACCAGCTTTGGGCTAAAGGCCAGCTGCCCTTTTTCACTTGCTTCTAATCCGAAACTACTACCTTATCTCGTTTCCTCCTTCTTACAGACTGTGGTCAGTGGTAAAATAACCATTACCAGGAAGAATCTAGTGAAATCCACTGTAGGAAGTAAAAAATAAATGAATAAATAACATAAAAAATTGTCTTACTCACTAGAGCTCGGGCATAGTCAATTGTTAGGAACGCAGACCCTACAGTTGAATCAATAAAAGGTATTAGCCATGAGTGTTGTAAAAACGAATCAATATCCAAGTCAATTAGCTGGCTGATCCTGAGTCCATAGATGATAGACAGCACGTGATTACCACGAGCTGGAAGTGAAGGCAGAGAAATGGCAAGCGGAGTATAATGCCCTCTCTGCTTGAATCCCTTGCCACTTCTCTTTTGCTTTTATCACTACTCTTAAGATGCGCCTTTTGTAAGTTCTGCTTCCATTGTGGCCATCTGTGCAAAGCTCGCAATACCATTTATCTGTTCCCCTTGCACAACTGTTCTCCATTTATTCCTTCCATGCTCTTCCTTCATGTAGATCTGAGTTTCTGACCTCCATTATTTTCCTTCCCTTGAAAGAACATCTTTTAACATTTTTTTGCAAGGCTGGTCTCCTGGCAAAAAAGTTCCTCCCAATGTTACACTGTCTAATGCCGTGGATTTTTAATTTTGGGATTTTTGGTTTTTTGCTCCCAGATTTGCACAAGGCTGGCTCCTTGGTTTCCATGTTTCAGCTCAAATCTGTCCTCTGAGCAGTGTTCTTAACTGCCCAACGTAAATCTGCTTGCCAGCCACCTCCGAGCGCTCTGTCACTGCCGATTTTCCTTCATAGTCCTCATCAAACCTGAAATCATCTTGTTCATTCATTTACTTACTCTCTTATTGTTGACTGCCTATTTCCTACCACTTGACCCTCAGTGCCCTGAAGAGAATCTGATGTATGGTAGGTGTTCAAAAAGTACTTGTTTAAAAGTGATTCATGATTGATTGATGATTGATTGATTTTAAAGATTTATTTATTTATTCAAGAGGGGGAAGGGCAGAGGCAGACGGAATGAGACTCTGAAGCTGACTCGAGCTGAGCTTGGAGCCTATGCAGGGCTAGATCTGAGATTTTTTTATTTCTTTGACAGAGAGAGAGAGAGAGCACAAGCAGGGGGAGTGGCAGGCAGAGGGAGAGGGAGAAGCAGGCTCACGGAGCAGGGAGAACAATGCAGGGCTCGATCCCAGGACCCTGAGATCATGACCTGAGCCGAAGGCAGACACTTCACAACTGAGCCACCCGAGTCCCTGTAGTAGTCACTTTAAAAAGTAAAAAGGAGTGAGTGAAATTGAAATCAACATTAGCAAGATACTTTTAAACCAGTGTGTCCAAAATAGTATTGATGAAGGAGCAAAAGGCTCGCTGAGGATGAAGCACAAGCTGACACCCGCAAACCCCGCCCCCCAGTCCTGGGTGGGATAAGTGTGATATTCTTCCCAGAAACTTCCAACAATCATAATGTTAATATTTTGCTAGAGGGAAAAACAAACTTAGCTTGATAATAGCAAGGCCTCCAGTATCCTGTCTTCTTTAGCATATGAAAGTCCGTTTGGACACCTCCCTTTTTCCTTACCTCCTCCAACCCCATAGTATAAAATCAATTGCTCCTCACGACCCTAGTGCAGCTCTCTCTCTTTTTTCTTTTTAAAGATTTTATTTCTCTATTTGACAGAGAGAGAGAGCATAAGCAGGGGGAGCAGGAGAGGGAGAAGCAGGCTCCCCACTGCGCAGGACCCTGGGATCATGACCCGAGGTGAAGGCAGATGCTTAACNTCATGACCTGAGGTGAAGGCAGATGCTTAACTGACTGAGCCACACAGGTGCCCCTCCAGTGCAGCTCTTCCTGCCCACGGGTCCTGTCCCTGTGCTTTAGTCAAATCACCTTTTTGCACCAAAGACGTCTCAAGAATTCTTCTCTGCCTGTCGGCTCTGGATCACACCTACATTCAAAACTACGTCATTATCATTTCAATATGTAATAAATATGAAAAGTCATTAATGAGACATTAAAATTTTTTTTTGTATTGTCTTTGAAATCGATTGTGTGTTTTTTACACTTATGGCACATCTCAATTTGGATGACATGCATTTTAAGTCTTCAAAATCCTTGCGTGAATAATGCTGCTGTATCAGGCAACCCAGGATTTACAGTATTTGTTAGGGCTCATATGGGTGCAAGGCAATGAATGTATTTTTCAGTCATTGGAAGGGTATTTCTGGTAAGGTGTTTTCATTTGGGTTCCCACCGTAGCAAACCCTGACATGAGGACTTGAGTGGATGTAGTTTATTTTGGAGGTAATCCCAGGAAAACATTTGTAGGGTGTGGAGAAGTGAGACAGAAAGGAAGGCGGCCAACAAGGGGTGTATTAGCAAGCAAGGTGCTGGTGGGCAGCTGGGCTCCATCCTGCTGGGCAGCAACAGGCGACAATTATTTCAGCTGTCAGATGAGGAGACCGGAACATTCATCTACCAGGTCCCTGTCATTGGTTGAGGTTTGATTACAGGGTCTTGGCTTGCCTTGCATATGGGCCCGATGTGCTTGCGGAGCCAGAAAATGACCGTTAAGCAGAGAATAAGCTGCCTTAGAGAATAAGCTGCCTTAGACCTGGAGACGTGACAGAGAAGATGAACTGGAGAGTGATAGTTCCTGCTACAGCTGTGGGGATCCTATTAGGTTCAGGAATCCTCTAGATTTGATACTAGCAAGACTGTCCTTCGTATTACTCATCTTGTTCTTATGTATCCCTACTTCCTGGAACAGTTCTTGGCAAATAAAAGGTGTTTAATAAATAGTTGTTGACTGTGTGACTTTTCTTTGGATACTGCTTTATTCTTTCAGACCTTTCCATGTACCTGGGAGACATGGCTACCAGAAGTTACCGGTCATATCTTTTTAACTCCCTGATCAGAAAAGGAAATAAGATTTTCCCCTTCTAGCTCCAGGGGGGAAAAAAAACCTCAGGAGAAAAAGCCACCTGACTGGTTTGGGCCACGAACTTGTCTNTGCTTTATTCTTTCAGACCTTTCCATGTACCTGGGAGACATGGCTACCAGCAGTTACTGGTCATATCTTTTTAACTCCCTGATCAGAAAAGGAAATAAGATTTTCCCTTTCTAGCTCCAGGGGGGAAAAAAAACCTCAGGAGAAAAAGCCACCTGACTGGTTTGGGCCACGAACTTGTCTCTGTGCCCATCCCTTTGGCCATGGCCATGACATATTATGATTGGCTAAATCTGACTTGGGTGTCCACCCCGAGGATATGGAGGTAGAGACTTACTGAAAGGTGGACTGATGGAGTAATTGTGCTCAACTGTGTGCGCCCACTGGAGTATGTTTAAAGTGTGAATGCCATTTGTCCCATATTTCTTGGTAGAAAACTGTCTCATGAGCAGCACTGTCTCAGCTGAGCCATTTAAGGACTGCATTATTAGCCCTTCTACCTACTGCAGATTGAACACTTGATGATTTGGATATTTGAGAGGGATCCTGAGGCCACCTAGTAATTTATAGTTTGTAAAGGCACAAATTTGCATCATGTCTCTGAGGTTTGGAAATAAGTCATCAAGTAGAAGGAGATGGAATCTCCCCCTAGATGTTTGCTCTTCCTCCTCACTAGTCAATGACTGACTCATTCACTCAGCGTAATACTTTCATTCCTTCTAATAAAATGCTAAATAATATTCCATTGTATGTAATACCATATTTTATTTATCCATTCCTCAGTTGGCGAGTTGATGGACATTTGTATCTCACTGCCCCCCACCCCAACATATATTTTTTGGCTTTTATGAATAGTGCTGCTTATGACATTTGCATTTAAGTTTTTGTGTGGACATATGTTTTCATTTATCTTGGGTAGATAGTGTTGGGGTATGTCATTGAAAAGACATGACTGCCAGTTGACCCGTGAGCTGTACCCCAGCAACTGGAGTCTCCTCACCCCCTTCCTGTCCTTGCAATGTGGTCTCCACTTGTTTTTCCCACTGCCAGAGGCTGCCCCAAGGACGTACCTTGAGATAATGATGTGGTGTTGCGAGAACCTGCGTGTTCTATGTGACTGAACCTAGTTAAGATTTGCCTGGTGGGTGGGGGGACGCATTTGTCTTNGCCTTGAGATAATGATGTGGTGTTGAGAGAACCTGCGTGTTCTATGTGACTGAACCTAGTTAAGATTTGCCTGGTGGGTGGGGGGACGCATTTGTCTTGCTGCCACCCAAGACAAGGCTTGTATGTAAGTTCTCTTAGCTTACTACCACTGCTGCCTTCCAACTGGAATGACCTGCCCCTTTCTTTGGTCTGTCCCTGCCCTTTAAGTACAGAGGCTGGTTTCAGATTACACCGGGGGTGTCTTGGGATGGTTCCGAACCAATAGGTACCAGGAGCGCAATTCCTGGGTAATGTAATTTTGCAGTTGTATTTTTTATGTGAGGTTTTCAACTGCTCCACATCCTCTCCAACATTTACTGCTTATTTAGCTATAGTATGGAACTATTTAAGATCAAGAAACATGCGCAAGTCAAGCTTTGCAAGCTCTGAGCCTGGCGTAGAGGTCATATACTGAAAAAGCGTTCACTAAGCATTGTTGAGTGAATGAAAAAAAATCTTTTTTTTTTAAGGATTTTATTTATTTATTTGAGAGAGAGCATGAGAGGTGGGGAGGGTCAGAGGGAGAAGCAGACTCCCCGCTGAGCAGGGAGCCCCATGCAGGGCTCCATCCTAGGACTCCGGGATCATGACCTGAAAGAGGGCAGACACTTAACTGACTGAGCCACCCAGGCGCCCCACATGATGTTTATTAGTTTCAGGTGTACAGCATAAGGATTCGACAATTCTATACATCACTCAGTGCTCATCATGCTAAGTGGACTCTTAATTCCTTTCACCTATTTCACTCATCCCCCACCTAACTCCCCCCAGGTAACCAAAAAGCCATTATCAGTAACACCGTTTTAGCCATGGTAAATGGGAAATTATCAAAAAATAAAATGATCCTGGGGCGCCTGGCTGGCTCAGTCAGTAGAGCATGCAACTCTTGATCTCTTGTGGTGAGTTTGAGCCCCACCTTGGGTTAGAAATCACCTAATAAATTTTTTTTAAAAAAAGTGATCTTGCTAGAAGTACTATATAACCTTGGTTTTTTCTTCATTTATGGTTGAAGGGAAGAGAAGCTGCTGAGCCCTGGTAAGATGGCCACATAACAACCTAACACTTCTGAGTGGGAGTCCAAGATTTTGTTCATTAACTCCTGCAATCATCCATTCATCCATCCAGGCCCCCCCCCGCCTTTTTAAAGATTTTATTTATTCATCTGACAGAGGGAGACAGCCAGCGAGAGAGGAACACAAGTAGGGGGAGTGGGAGAGGAAGAAGCAGGCTCCCAGGGGAGGAGCCTGATGCGGGGATGATCCCAGAACACTGGGATCACGCCCGGAGCCAAAGGCAGACGCTTAAGACTGCGCCACCCAGGCACCCCAATCCAGGCCCTTTTCATGCATTCTGACCATCACCAGTGGGACAGACCACGCTGGACTCTGACTCAGTACCAGGCGGGTTTCATCATTTACTGACTCTAAGACGATGTAAAAGTTCTGTCCTTCAGCCTTATCTTTCTCATCTGGAAAATAGGGATAATAACACCTTCTTGACTCTGGCCTTGTTAGAGTCAGACATGAGGTAAGGTCCCCAGCAGTGCAGTAACCGGTGTTCTGTAACTGATGTTCTCTCGGCCACGTTTATTCTGCCAGGCTCTGAGGGCATGATGAAAGAAATCATAAGGCCGGCTCTCTTCCTTACGTAGTCCCCTTTCCCAGTCTCAGAGGGCAGCAAAAGCTGACAAGAGCTCCTCCGTGCAACGCAACATGTGAGATGCAAAAAGCCTGCCCCCGAAGACAGCGTGCATTCATCTTCCCAAATCAGAGGATTTCTTTCAATCCTGTTACCTTTCTTTAGGTCTTGCAGCTCTACAGAGATAATCCGTGCTAAATCCTGCTCTTGTCCGAGGTCAAATGTTTGGCTCTCACGTTGGAGAACCTCCCCCAGCACCCTTGTTTGGTCCCGATGAGGGCAGCAAGCCCAGGAGGCTCAAGCGGTCTGGCTGCTCTCCCACGTGTTCGGAAAGCCACGGCCCAGGGGGCATTTCCGAGCAGCTGGGTGGGCAGGGTCAGCGCCTCCCCTCCGCAGCTTCTGCTGGGTGCCCTGGAGCGGGGACTTCTGCAAAGTTTGCAGCCAGGTGAGAGCACGTGGGCCCTGTGGGCCACGAGCTCTGCCCACCCGCCTTCATCTAACGCCGGCGGCGGCCTCGCCTCGCACCTGCACGGGGTACGGGCAGCGTGGTCTCCACCGCCCGCGTCCGGCAGCCTCGCAAGCGGCGCGTAGCTCCAGGCTCCAGGTTCCCGGCGGCAGGAGCCGCGCGGCCCGGGGGGCGGGAACGGGGCGGGCCGCCGGCGCTCAGCTCCCGGAAGAGGGTGGTTCTTGGGCTCCCGCCCGGAGGACCGGCGCGGCCGCCGCTGCTCCAGCATCCCCGCCCGCGTCTCCGGGAGCAGTGCGACCCCGGCGGCAAGATGCTGCCCGTGTACGCGGAGGTGAAGCCCAACCCGCTGCAGAACGCGAACCTCTGCTCGCGCGTGTTCTTCTGGTGAGCGCCCCGCCCGAGCTGCGACATGCCGCCGCCACGCGCCGGCGCCTTCTGGGGCTGGAGGGTAGAGGGTCGTGGCGTGGGAGCGCTTGCCGCCGGCGCCGCGCGGCGTGGTCCCCGCCTGCGCCCGGGCGGGCGGGAGCCCGGCTGGGGCGGGGGGAGCCGGGGATCTGGTGGCGGGGACTCACAGGGGCTCCCTGCCTTGGCGTTGGCGGCCCCGCCAGCCTCCGGTGTCTGGGAGGAGGAGCCGCGGAGCAGCCGTAGCAGCGGCCGCCGCAGGAGCCCGAGCAGGGGGTGGGAAGGGGGAGAACCGAGGCTGCCCGGGGAGAATTACCGCTCGGAGGGAGAACCGACTGGACCCCCACCCTTCTACCCTTAGCCACCTTCCCCAGTACCGCTCAGGAATTCGCTCTTCTCATAAACTAAAGCTGCACCCTTTTCTTCCTAAGTAAGCAGCTTCTGAACAGCTTCCTTTAAACCAAAGTCTAATTAGTGCTCTGGACCATTGCCATCCCCCCCACAGCGTCCCCACCTCTTCCGATATTCCTTACGTGACACTGAGTTGCAAACTGCACCGGGCTCTCTGTGTGTGTGACCATGTCTCGCCCTCCCTTTGTCCGCGTGCTCCTCACCCTTGTGTCCTGGTAGCTAGTTGTGGCAGATTTCATTTCTCTTTTTTATTTAAATGAATGGGCACACTGTTCTTGAACACGTTTTGCCTTTGTCTGGGACACACATAACCACAGCTGGATATGCTTTTGCATAGCCGCTTTCCCTTTTGCAGTTATCTCCATTTCCACCTTGAGGACCGCTCTGGAGATGGGTCCCTGAAGCCTGTGGGGTCGTCTCCGGCTCTCTAGCCTTTGGAGAAGTGATCCGTGGTCTTAATGCGGGCGGTCCTGCCCAGGAGTCCTATGGCCCTAAAATCACTGCAGAATCCCTAAGCCTGGAGAAGACACAGGTGAAGACCGGCTCAGAGAGGTGAAGCTTGTGGCTGGTTTTCCACTTGGTAGCTGGGACCATGAACTAGGTGGGCCTGAACCTGTGGGCTTCAATTACACTTCGTTGATGATCAGATCTTCTGTTTCTTGACCCTAAACTAACCCTAAGGCTTTGGTTGTTCCCACATTCTGATATTTAACTTTTTTTATGGGAAAGCCTAGGGGATCCCAAGGGGATGAGTGCTCTTAGGCTTGTTTTGATTGTGGTGTATTGGGCGTGTGAAGACCTCTCTTGGCCCTTTGGTCCCTCTCTTAAGGAGAGAAGAATATGGGTAGAAGAAGGAATTTGGGTGTGGTTATCATAAATAATAATGAAGTAGGCAAACATCTTAACTTCAGGCAGGGCAAGGAACTCTGGAAGCACTTTCTGTTTCTGGATTTTTCAGAAGGTGTTAGCATGAAAATGGGAAGGTGAGGACTCTTGATTGATGACTCTGGTAGGCACTGTTTCCAGCTTCCCTGCTGCGGGGGAGGGAGCTCTTCTCTCTGTTTTGCACCTGATGGCACTGAAGCCCGGAGAAGTTGCCTGGGATCACACAGCTGTGTGGCAGCAGGGCAGGATCCCTAGTCAGGCAGTCCGGCTCCCGAGCTTCTGTTTGCAGCTGTTGTACTGAGCTGCTCCTGTTGGGATACTTGTTCTTAAATGCATGGAGAGAGAAGGCTCTTCAAACACACGTTTGTGCTTGTAGGGCTGGACTTCCTTAGTTATTGCTGTTGGAGATGCAATGGTGCATGTGAGACCTCTTAAATGCTTTGGGGCAGCTGTTCTCAAAGCGTGGCCCTCACACCTTCAGCATCACCATCACCTGGGAGCTTGTTAGAAATGCAAATTCTCCTGGCACCCATTCCTGACCAGAAAATTACGTAGAAGTTGGGGGTGGGGTTTACACCTGTGCTCCAGGTGATTCTGATGGAAGGTTGAGCCTGGCTCACTGCTTTAAGCCACTGACCCCATTGGCATTGTTGTTCCAGTTTTATAGTTTTAAAAAAAGGGCATGTCTTTCGAGGTCAGCTGTTGACCATGATTGCCGTCCTGTATTTATTTACCTTATGCATTTCTAGGGATTTGAAAGTCTGAGGCCACCTTAGTGATTTCCATGTGTACCCCTGTGAACGCAGGTGGGGAAAGTTGAAATGAGCCCCTCGGGGAAGTGGCCTGGAGACAAGGCCCACCTTGTAGAGAAAAACTGAGTTTTCACCTTCTCATTGGATATTTGTTTTTCCTTTCAAATTTCATCTGCTTTCTAAACTTGTAGCTATCTACCCAAATGATGCCAGTAACTAGCTTTACGGACTTCTGTACAAATGGCCTTAGTGGGGTTTTGGTGTTTTCACAGCAAAGGGTGGACTTGGGTCTACAAGTTGTACATAATGGCTGTTGGTAATTGTTGCGGACTTTTAAGTAGCCTTCATGCCCAGCATGGTGCTTGAACTCACGACCCGAGATCAAGAGTTGCATGTTTCACTGAGCCAGCTAGGTGCCCCTGTTGTGGATTTTTGAAAAGAAAAATTATACATATATATGTATAGTTTCTATTTTTGTAAGAAATTTAAAACTACAGAAAAAGGAATATAGATGATTTATTTCTGTTAGCCAAGTACACCTGCTGATACTTTGGTTTCTTAGTCTTCCCCCTAAAACTCATATGCACACACATCTTTTCTAGAAAACTAGAGTTTTTCTTCCCCCCAAATAGTTCTGAATCAGGATTGCTTTGTAATTTTTTATGGTTAACATTTAGTCATGGCATTAAATCTTCAAAACATTTTATTTAATTATAATTTATCCAGTCTTTCACTTTTGCTAAATACAGTTTATTTCCAATAATGATGTAATGCATATTCATGCCATATATTTTTGTGCATCTTTCCTTTTTCTCTGTTGCCAGAAGTAGAATAACTGGCGAAAGGCAAAATTTTATTTTCTAATTTTGGACCAGCTGACCCTCAGTTGTGGTTTGTGTGTATATTTCACTGTTGACTTTAAGTACCTGAATTAATTTTTTTCTAAGTCAAAGATTAAAAATATCAAGGTTGTAATCTGAATTTGATTTAGAGATGAAGCTTTTTTTGTATCTTTGAATTGTGTATTAGATTTTTTCTATGAGGCATTTATATTTTTGAAATAACTTGTAATAGTGCTTATTTTTTTTTCAGATTTTTATTCGACTCTTAATTTAGATCAGAGATTTTGTTTTTGTTTTTAAAGAATTTTTTTTAGGGATGCCCGGGGGGGGGGGGGGGCCNATGCCCGGGGGGGGCTCAGTCGGTTAAGCTTCTGTCCTGGGATCAAGTCCTGCATCGGGGCGGGCTCCTTGCTCAGCAGGGAACCTGCTTACCTCTCTGCCTGCTGCTCCCCCTGCTTGTGCTCCCTCTCATGTTCTCTCTCTCTGTCTGACAAATAGATAAAATCTTTAAAGAAGAATTTTTAAAAAGATTTTAAAAATTATTTTTAATCTCTAAACCCAATGCGGGGCTCAGACTCACTACCCAAAATCAAGAGTCACACAGTCTACTGACTGAGCCAGCCAGGTGCTCCTAGATAGGAGGTAAATTTATCAATGAGCTCTTCTTTCTCATTTTTCCTGTTGGTTCTGTAATATATCTTGTTTAGATTCCAGCACCATCTAAATCTCCATAAGCATTTTCTTTCTAATACAAAGTCAGCTAGAGTTTCCTTTTGTATTTGGTATAACAGAGGCCTCATTTTTTCCAAAACAGCCCATTTTCTCATCATGGTTTATTGAATAATTCTTACTCTTTCCCGTTATTGGAAATAAGTGGTGTAGGCTGATCCAGCTGGGTACTAGATTGTCCTGTCCCCTGCGACTCCGTGGACGTGTCCCACTTCTCTCCTGTGTGGCGTCCCTCGAGATGAGTTCTACGTTTATCTGTCTACCCTCGCTCCACTGTTAGCAGCTTGAGACTTGTCCCCGGAGAAGGGTTTAGGCCACATGCATTTAGGCCACCTGAGAGTGCCTACGTTCTCACTCCCCTGACACTGGTGCAGTCTGAACTGTCACTTTGAAAAGCCAGTGCTGTTGCCAGACTGCCACTGGTGTTAGACTGCAGACATCTCAGAGCTGGGGTTGGGAGGGAACTACGGACGCTGAGTGCTGTAATGCTTTCCAGAGGTTGGCTGCATTAGGCCCTCAGTAGTGATCCTGAGTGCAGTGAGAAGTTTCGTTTTATCATTTATTTTTTGGAGATGTTTTATTTATTTGAGATGTTTCATTTTAAACTGGGGTTTTGTGGGACACCTGAGTGGCTCAGTCGGTTAAGCGTCTGCCTTCAACTCAGGTCATGGTCCCAGGGGTTCTGGGATCGAGCCCCGAGTTGGGCTCTGCTCAGTGGGTAGCTTGCCTCTCCATCTGCCTTGCTATGCCTACTTGTGCTCTCTCTCTGTCAAATGAATACATAAAATCTTAAGAAAACAAAAAATACCAGACTGGGGTTTTGCACCATTTTTAGAATTCCTTTTTTTTTTTTTTAATTTTAGTTTTTTTGATTTTGAGTGTGTGCGTGCGCCCAAGCATGAGTTGGGGGAGGGGAAGAGGGAGAAGGAGACTTCACATACAGCGTCTCAGAGTCTGACACAGGGCTGGGATCCCAGGACCCTGAGATCATGACCTGAGCTGAAGTCAGACACTTAATTGACTGAGCCACCCAGGTGCCCTATAAGATTTTAATTTAAGTAATCTCTATACCTAACACGGGGCTCGAACTTACAACCCTGATATCAGGAGTTGCAAGTTCTACTGACAGCCAGATGCCCCCAGAATGCCTTTTATTTGTTTTTATTATTTTTAAAGATTTTATTTATTTGAGAGTGCGTGCGAATGGAGGAGAAGCAGGAGAGGGATATGCAGATTCTGAACAGAACCCAAGGAGGGACTGGATCCCATGACCCTGAGATCACAACTAGAGCCTAAACTAAGAGTCAGGATGACTAAGGAATCCAGGTGCCCCTCCCCAGAATACCTTTTAATGTTGATCTCCTGTTGTTTATTAACAATCAGATATTCAAATTTTGTAGAAGGAGGCTGGCTTTTCAGGGCCCTTTTTCTCACCTCTGCCTGTTCCCCTATCTTTAGCATTTAGTTTGATGAGTTTTTGGCAAATTTATACAATAACTACAGGCCCAAGCAAGAAGTGGAACACCCTGAAGGTGTACTGAAATTTACTAAGCCCCTGCAGTGAAATAAACAGTAACAAAATTTAGCAAGTTTCTCTCCTGTAGTTTGTTTGATTTTTGTTTTTATCCTTAGAGTTCTGCATCTGCTCAGTGTGAGTGGGGTTAACTAGTGTTCATTCAGGTGTGTCAAGTAGATAGTTTGCCTTTCTGGGTTCTCCAGGGGACCCCCCCCTCCCCTTTGTGTATCTCCCAGGTTGTGCCTGCTCTGGGGTGTGGAGCCCAGCGACGTCATGTACCACATGAGCCTTTATCCTAAATCTCGCCTGTCACTTCTCAGTGGGGCCAGGAAACCCTGTCTCTTACCATGAGCATGTCTCTGGGGGTTTCTTTTGTGTGAACTCTAAGCCCCTGCAAATATTTTCTGGGTTTCTGTGCTGATGAATTGTGTAAAGGTGGTTGCCAGTAATGCAGTGGAAAGGTCTGGGCTTTGGAATGGGCTCAACTCTTCTCTTTGGCCCTGTAAATTCTGTGTGGCTATACCTGTAAGTGAATAATTTGAGCCTTGAAATTGGGAGACTGGGGATGGTTGTTAATGCAAAGTCACCTAGTCCAGAGCTAAGGCCTCATGTTGTTACGGCCAGGGGCCTCCTGAAGACTGGAGTGTAAGTTTTAGATCTATTTATTTTTATTTTCATTTTTTAAAGGTTTTATTTATTTGACAGAGCCCTCACACACAAGCAGGGGGAGTAGGTGCCCTATTTTTAGTTTTTAAATATTTTAATCTCTACACGCAACGTAGGTCTTGAACCACAACCAAGGTCACATGCTCTACGGACTGAGCCAGCCAGTCATCCCAAAGATTGATCCATTTAAAGATTAATCCTTCTAAGATCTCTTTGTCTTATGTACCTACAGTGAGATAACTAAAAATGTAAGTTAGTAGAGGGTAAGATTAAATTTTTTTTAGAAGTTAAAACTCATGTTTACCGGGGCGCCTCGGTGGCTCAGTTGGTTAAGCGTCTGCCTTCGGCTCAGGTCATGATCTCAGGGTTCTGGGATCTAGCCCTGTTTTGGGTTCCCTGCTCAGTGGGGAGTCTGCTTCTCCCTCCTCCTCCCCACCCCCTCTTGCTATCTCTCTCAAATAAATTAAATCTTTAAAACAAAACAAACTCGTGTTTACTGTTTCCGCAGTGTTTTCTGAGATGCCTTTAAAATGCGGATGAGGGTCCTTCCCTCTCCCCACGTATTCTGGTTGGGCTGGGTGGGACTTGGGTATCTGCATTTTAAGTTCCTGCTGGGCCCTTGGGCAGGTGGTTAGTCCTCAGAGATGGGTCCATTGAGATAACAATACTGATTGTCACTAACACCCACGGCCTGCTTCCTATGGGCTCAGACTTGTCTCTGTCAACCCTCAGTTCTATAAGCTATTTCACACGTGGTAATTCACACGTGAGGAGATGCAGGTCCAGAGAGGTTGGGCAACTTGTTAGGGACAGTACAGCTGGGGGGGGGGAGGCGCAGTGCTCCAGTTGGTATCCTGCCCACATCCTCAGCACAGGCAGTGGCCAAAGTGCTCAGGCTCCTGTCCTCCTTGGCTCTGGCTCCGACAGGTAAACACTGGTTGAGTGAAAAAATAAGTGTGTTGACTCTCCAGCAGACATGTAAAAAGTCTTGTTAGCGAATGAGTATGCTCTTTACAGATGCTCGCCTCTGAAGCACGTTCCCCTACCCTCTCTCCATCATGCTGTCTCCTGAATTACCATGTGTGGTGTCTGCTGTCCAGTTCTTAAGGCACGAACCTGTCCGTTCCTGCAGATGTTGCGGGCATCAAATCCCATTGATTAAACTTAAGACATGCCCTTGGAATCTGTCATTCGGCAAGTGTTTCCAGAATGTGAGTGTGTGAGAGCCAAAGGGAAGGAAATGCACAGAGGTGCCCTTCCTCCTGGGGCGTGTGTCCCTCTCCTCTGTTCAGCCTCAGCTTATGCTCTTGGCTTTTCTTCCTCCCAATGGGTTTTCTTGCCACCTGTCTTTTCCCTAAAATCCATGCCATCCCTGTGCTTAAAAACCACCTACCTCCTTACTGCTTTCAAGAGCAGGTCTTAAGGGTGGCATTCAGAATCCTTCAGAGCTGCTTTTTGAGTGTCTTCCATCATTTCTCACACCGCTGGACTTTTCTGATGAGGTGAGACAGATTTGGTAACTATCCTGTCTGTGCAGGGCCCCCAGAGCCAGGATTGGGGTCCTGACTGATGAGGGGCCTCTAAGTAACTACTGGGTTGGTTACCAGGGTTTTGGGAGCCAACGGAGGAAAGCAGGCTGATGTCCATACCATTGCCAGAGGTCCATTGATACAGCCCTGAGCCCTAATCCAGCTGAGATACAGTGGAGCAGTGTCCACCTGGAGCTAGTGTGTCTGGGTATAAATGTGAGCTCTGTTTACCTGACCAAAGGCAAGTTTTCTCGTCTGTAAAATGGGAAGAATCATGATACTCATCTCATAGGGCTATTGAGAGTATAAAATGAACGAAACAATGTTGGGTTTACCAGAACAGTGAATAAATATTGAAAGGTAGCCATGCCACCTTTTCTTGTTACTTAGCATTTGTAAACTAACAGTTTTGTTTGTAAATTGCCATAGTTTATTTCCCAGATAGAGGATGAATGTAAATTTTGGAATGTCATTCCCTACCCATAGAAACATAATCTTGGCGGTGGGGGGCAGGTGTTGGCATCCTGAGTCAGAATTTTTTTTAACAGGGTTCTGGGTGACTCATGCTAAGCTTTCTGGGCTGTTTCTCAGCCCTTAAAATCCATTTCTGTTTGAGAGCACAGTGGGAGGCCAAGGGTACTGGTCCAGCCCCCTTGTGGTTTAGGTAATTCTTTTGACCAACATTTGAGTGCGGCCAACATTTGAGTGCCTTTTGTGTTCCTGCATTCAAATCCATAAAAATAACATTCCTGTTCTCAAAGAGCTCACACAGTCTAGTCTACTTAATTCTGTAACTGGTGTTAGCTACTGAACAAAACAAGCCCCAAATCTTAGTGATTTAGTTAAAAAACAAAACAACACACTTGATCTCATGTTTGTAGTCCTTTTTGGGTTGTTGGGGGTGGGGAACTACACCACACACTTCTTCAGTAGCTGGACTTTTTGTATCTTGTGGCTCAGTCCTTGGGTCCTCTCCAAGTCCTCTTTCGTCAGCTGGGAAGAAGTTGTTTGTGGCTGGTTTTTGTGTTCCTGGCTTGGAAGTGGTCTACGTCCTTTACACTCACATTTTATTGGCAAGGTGTCAGTCAGACCATAGGTGGGCTAGAAAGTGTGGTTCTCCTGTCCCGCAGTTTGCTGTGAGAGTGAATCCCAACACATCGGGTGTGTGCTGTTGTAGACGTGGGACTAAGGCATGCTCCAGTGGGGGGTTTCAGGGAGGAATAGCATGAAGAAGGTGGGGAGTCATCTGGGGGGGATGGGCATGTGTAGGACACAGAATTGTGGGAAAGGGGTAGTGTGTCCTGAGAACAGTGATAAAGTGTTTGATACAGTCATTCGGGATCACACTCTTCTCCTGTTTCACCCTACCAACTTGCATCCTTATCTTTCCTCCCCAGTCCTGTCCTCTATGAACACTCCTAGCTGCTCATTCCATTTCTGTGCCAGCCTCTTCATGGGGCTGGTTTCTGTCTGCCCTTTTTCCCCAGGCTAGCTCCTGTCTGCCCTACTTCCAGTGTCCCGGAATTACAGGGTTGGATGGGAGAGATCTTAAGTTCATACTCAATACAGGAGTCCCTTCCAGACATTGTGCAGTGGGGAAATTTACTGCTGTTACTAATCTTCATCCTGGAATGCCAGAAGAATGCTGTATTGAGCCAGTTTTCTTTTGGGGCAGTTTCTGCCCATCTGTATCTCTCTCTCTCTCTCTCTCTCTCTCTTTTTTTTTTTTTTTTTGGTCGGTGCACAACAAGTTGACTCCCCCTTCCCCATGATGGCCTTCTGGTATTCAAAGACCATTGTCATGGATCCATTAAATCTTTCAGAGGATTGTCTCCAGTTCTTAGGTTGCTTTTAAATGGCAGGGTTTTCAGACCTTTCCATCTGCTTGAACTGAATATGCTTTGGTTTGTCAATGTCTTTATTTATTGTAAACATCATATTTATTAGAGCATGAGCGGGGAGGTGAGGAGGGGCAGAGGCAGAGAGAGAAGCAGACTCCCTGATGAGCTCAACAGGACCCTGGGATCATGACCTGAGCCGAAGGCAGACGCTTAACCAACTGAGCCACCCAGGCGCCCCTCAGTGTCTTTATATTAATGTGGCATCTGGAACTAGACCTATTCTAGGTTTATTCTTGCTAGAGGTCGTGTTTGAAGTAACTGATTTGACAATTTAACCAATATTTTTGAGTGCTTGCTGTGTTCAGGTAATGTTCCAGAGCAGGAGTTGGCAAACTATGACCCACAGGTCAAATCCAGCTTATGTCTATTTTTGTAAATAAAGTTTTATTGGCACATAGCTATGTTCATTCATTTATATATTGTCTGTGGGCTACAACCACGGAGTTGAGTAGTTGCTACAGAGACTGTATGACCTGCAAAGTCTAAAATATTTATGATTTAGTTCTTTACAGAAAATGTTTGCACCTCCCCCCCCCCCCTTCTAGATGTTTGGGATGTATTGAGGATAGACTGAAGAAAGCCATGGGCAGAAGCAGGGGGACCTGTGGGAGATTTCACAGTGGTTCAGGCAAGAGGTGGCTTTGACCAGGAGGATGATGGGAGTGGCAGTGGGGAGTAGTCGGGTTCAGGGAAGAGCTTATTTGAAGGTGGAGCTGGGCATCTTCGGTATTAGACTGCGAAACTTGAGAGGCAGAGACAGGCAGGGTTGCCTCTGGGTTCAGCCTGAGCCCCTGGAAGGATGGAGTGACCATTAAATGAGCTGCTGAAGCCTGCAGGAGAAGTGGGTTGGAGAAGACTGGGAGTTTGGTTTTGACCATGTTAAGTGTGAGATGCCTGCTCCACGTTTAAGTAGAGAGGGGGAGTGGGCAGCTGGTCATGTGTCAGGGACTTCCGGAAGTCTGGGCTGGCGATGAAATTTGGGTACGGTGAGCAATGTATGCAATTGGGCTATATTGGACGCACAGTGAACTGATGTCACAGTCCACGGGGTTTATCCCCACACGAACTGCTCTTGTATCTCTGCTTAAGTTCATTTTGTTGGTGTCAGAGTTCAGTATCCCATTGTTGTCAGTTGAAAGTTCTTTGATAACTTTTTTAGTTTGCTTTCTGAATGCCAGAAAGGACAGGTCCTGGAACTGTCCTGTAGGTTGTGGCTGATCCACTCAGGAACACTGGGTAGCAGATGAACTTGGCCACAGGTGTTGTGGGAGTTCATGCCATCTGTCTTATGGGAGTCCAGAGGCACCTCATGTACCGGGCAGTCATTCTGAAATCCTATGAAGAAAGGAATTAGCATGATTTCCTCTTAATGAACACAGGCTGGCTCTTGTGGGCTCTTTCCTATTTATTTTTTTTTAAAGATTTATTTGTTTATGAGAAAGAGGTCGAGCACACAAGCAGGGGGAGCAGCAGGCAGAGGGAGAAGCAGACTCCCCGCTGAGCAAGGAGCACGACTTGGGGTCTCCATCCCAGGACCTTGGGATCATGACCTGAGCCGGAGGCAGACACTTACTGACTGAGCCACCCAGATGTCCCAGGAACCCTGTTTTATAGAGGAGAGGGGGCTGCTATAAGCAGAAAGTTCATTGGAGTAAACTGTGAATCAGAAGTGTAGTTGCTTCTCATGGGCTGGGTTGTGACTGTCTCTCACTGGCGGGAGTGTTGCCAAAGCAGGAGAAAATCTCCCTTCCTCCTGCTGGGAAGGTAAAGTATAGGCTTCTTTTTGTTGGAGCCACAACGGACGTGAGTGGTGGGATGTGAGGGCTTCCCCTCTGGCCTCCTGACTCTGTTTTATTTTTTATTTTTATTTATGTATTTTAAAGATTTTATTTGAGAGAGAGAGCTCAAGCGTGCACACGCCCAAGTGGGAGGAGAGGGAGAGGGACGGGCAGACTCCCCTCTAAGTGGAGAGCCCAAGGTGGGGCTCGATCCCAGGACCCTGAGATCATGACCTGAGCTGAAGGCAGACGCTTAACCAATTGAGCCACCCAGGCACCCCTCCAGACTCTTCTTAAATGAGTTTTCCTTTATTAAGTTTCGCAGGAGAGAGCACAGACTGGAGCCAGAGGACCCGCTGCTGGTCCGTCATCTTGCACTCGCTAGTGTGGCCTTAGGCAAGACACGCAATCATTTTGGGCTTCAGTATCCTCTTCCACAAGTTGGGAAAATTAAACTTAACCTGGAGGGTTTTTTTTTTTTTTTTTAAGGTTTTATTTATTTATTTGACAGAGCGAGTGCTCAAGCAGGGGGAACGGCAGGCAGAGGGAGAAGCAGGCTTCCCGCCAAACAAGGAGCTGGATGAGGGGCTCGATCCCAAGACCCTGGGAGCATGACCTGAGCCGAGGGCAGACTCTTAACCAAGACTAAGCCACCCAGATGCCCCAAGCTCGGCATATTCTAGAACTTATGTTTTTAAGTATAGTAAATGGATAAAATGCTATACACTTACTCTTCTTCCCCATTTGCAGTGAAGCAGGGCAAGTCAGCAGGGAGGGAATGTGGAAGTGGTGTGGTGTGTGATACCCATCTCTGATGGAGAAGTGACCTGTTAGTAACTGCTACAGAAATGAAGGTTTGTTAAAAAAAGAAAGCAGTGAAGGGGAGTGTAATTTATACTCAGAACTGGGCCACTGTCTGTGGAAGCACTTGGGAAATTATCAGGTGATGCTAGCTACATCCTCCAGAGGTCTTCTAGAAAACAGCTCCACAGCAGAGCAATGTGGCCGAAACTGCCCAAGTCAGCTTCTGGCACCTACTGTCTTTCTATTAATGGTGCTGACACCTTGATCTTGGGCTCTATTCCTGGAGAACTGTGAGAGGCTCAGTTTTTGTTATTTAGGTCGCCCTGTGGTACTTGGCTGTGTAGCCCCTGCCACCTGAGGCACCCCGTGTCCCATGGAGGTCTTGGTCGGAGTGAGTGCCACTGGTTGTCACTGATCAGAGCTGTTTTGTATTGTGGGCGTTTATCCTCTGTTACACCGAACTCACTGAGGACTTTGACCTCATGACCTTAACCTTCTGTTGACCTGCTGGTTATAGGCCTGCTGCCTCATAAATTTTGAGTTGAATTCAGGTAAAAGTCCTCAAAACTTTTCAGGCTTAGAGGCAGTGCCCTTAAAAACCCTTCAGAGTGCTTGACTCAGGAGGAGAATGAGCTTTGTCCCTGGACAGGCAGGCTGGGTGTTCAAGTATCATTCTTGCTCTTGAAATGGGATCACTCATGATCGCGTTAGTTCCCCGGAACCGGGTGTGTGGATCTTGGGTGAAGGACCAGCCAGCGGAGGTTGTGTTCTTTAAGGCGATGGGGTAACTCAGACTGGAGCTCTGAACTTTCTCTTTTACGCATGTAAATTTAACCAAATTATTTTGCTTTTGTGAGAGCCCCATGCAAGTCTTTAGTGTATCAAGTATTAAGCTGAAAAAAGAGGTGACTCCATTGTTCTCAGGCATACTCAGAATCCCCTTTGCTTTTCCCCCTTTTGAATATAACATCCTGCTTTTTCCTTGAAACATACATTTTTTTCCTTGAAACAGAGCTTAAGAGAGAATTCAGCTCTCTGAGTAAGCCAGATTAGGGTCCCCTGCCTCCCTCCTCTCTGTCTTTCTCTTTGTCTGTCTCTCTCGTGGGTTTTGGTCCTCTCTGCTAGGAGCCGCTCAGAAAGTCAGTTGAAGTCTTGAAGGGAAATTCTTTAGGGCTGCTTCATCTACACAGTAGTTCCTCAGGAGGGAGGGATTCCTTTCCTGTAAGGGGGAGGCACAGTTTCTAGAAACGCTTCCAGGAAGGATGAGGTGCAGCAGGAAGGACTCCCACAGAGAGCAGACTCACACACACTTTTGAGAAGGGAATTCATCGCCTTTGATTTCTGGGAATTGGCGTTTCTCTTGAGGGCAGAACAAAGTGGGTAAATAGCTACTCCTTCATGTGTCGGGCTGTGGGGAAGGCCGTGTGTGAGGTGGGTGAGGACCGTGGCAGCTGGATTGAACCCCGACTGGCAAGCATGAGATGACCCAGAGGCAGGTTGACATAAGCTGGCCCTGGGTCACCCAGACAGAAGGTCTGGTTCAAAGCCGTTAATGGTTTCCTCCCTCTCTCAACGAATTCCTGGCAGGAATTTCAAGGAGGGGGTGACTGTGAAGCTGTGCGGCACCCTGTGTGTGTGTGGGTGTGCGGAAGGGCCGACCCCGCCGTGCTTGGGGGAGGACGTAGCACGGGTGGGGCTAGCATGTTCTTCCTCGGTGGTGGTCACCAGGCAGGGAGCCAGGCCGCCGTGGCTCCTCCCTGTGGCTCCTGGGGAGCTGCTGGTGGCTGGAGGTCCCATTCCACGCTTCTTGCCGGTGCTGTGCTCACTTCCTCCTGCCTCCTGCTCCCACCTGCTGTGTTCTTGAACCTTCTCTGTTCCCCCCTCCTCTGCCCCAAGTCAGCCCCGTTTCCTGGTTTCCACAAAATCCCTCTGTGATGGGGGTTGGGGATTTGTGAAGAGGGGGGTTGAGTGTGGGGGGCCTTTGCCCTCTCCCCTCCATCTTCCTCTCTCAGCTCCCTTCCCTCTCCGAAGTAAGAGGCAGTGGCCGCCCTCATCTTGGGCACAGCCATTCTGATCACTCCAGAACTTCCACGAACAGTTTTCTGCCTTGTAACGTAAATTCCTGTCGCCTGAGGTGCGGTGCTACCAGAACTGTGGTGACGTTTGCACACGCTTTGCCAAGGGCACCCCTTTGCCTCCAGCTGGGGAGACTGAGGTGCAGAGGTTACGTTCTGCACCCAAAGCAACAGAGTTAGTACATGGAGGGGCTGGGCTGTTTGACTCCCGGCTTCCGATGTTGGAAGTCTCTGGAGACAGAGGAGGGAGCCGTCCGCACAGGTGTGCGTGAGTCTGAGGAGCTGCTGTGACCCGGGAATGGCTTCTTGGGACAGGTGGTGCTTGCTGAACGACACGGTGTTTTAGTTTGTGCAGAAGTTCTCTTTCCTTGAATCCCTGAAGAGGTGCACCCCCAGAAGCCTCCTGTGTCACAGGTGACTTTTCCCTAGCGCCAGCCATCCGGTGCCCGTGTTCGGGCCCCGTCTTAGCTTCTGAAGGGGCCCCTGGCTCCTGATGGAGTGTAGCCTTAGGTCAGATTGTAGAGAAGAACTTTTGTGTTCTTTATATCTGGGTTTCCTATTTCTTTTGAATATTTATTTATTTTAGAGAGAGAGTGTGGGTGGGAGGCAGAGGAAGAGAAAGAGAATCCCAAACAGACTCCCCACTGAGCCCGACGTGGGGCTTGATCGCATGATCCTGAGATCATCATCTGAGCTGAAGTAAGAGTCGGATGCTTAACCCACTGAGCCACCCAGGCGCCCTTATATCTGGGTCTCCTAATAGGCCTCCATTCTCTGTGGTGTTCTTGCATCTTTTTATTCCGGAAGGAAATGGTTTGGTGTGGTAGCCTTCCTCCTACTGCTCCCCCCCCACCCCCCGCCCATGAAAGGAAAAGAAATCCTACCTTGATGTGAAAGGAAATCAGATTAAGAATACAATTTTGAGGGGGGCTTGGGTGGTGTAGTGGGTTAAGCGTCCAACTCTTGGTTTTGATTCAGGTCTTGATCTCAGGGTCATGAAATCGAGCCTGGCCTGGGGCTCCTCGCTCAGTGGGGAGTCTGCTTGAGAGTCTCCCTCTGCCCCTCCCACTCTTGCTCTTTTTCTCTCTCTAAAATAAATAAATCATAAAATTTTTTTTTGATTGCCTGATGTCATAGAGCTTTTGCCAGTCTTGTTGTTTTGAATTTTTCTTTTCACCTGTACCATGTGCCTTGGCTTGCCCAGGACAGGCCTGGTTTACACCTGTTATCACGTTGTACTCCTAGGAGTGTCTTAGGTTGGATGATAAATAATATTGCTCTCAGTGAGCTGAAGTTCATGTTCCGTAAACTGTACCCCTCACCCTACCATGGAACTTGGAAGGAAATGTGGTCAGGGTGATGCCAGTGTTTGCTACACTTGTACCAGGAGTAATGACTAGTGAAAACCTATGATCCGTCCCCACCTGGAAAAACCACTGGCGGCCTGTGCTTTGTCGGTAAGAATGCGGGCTGTGAAAGCTCCAGGGAGAGCGTGCGGCCCTGGAGGTGACCCCTCGCAGACCAGGCGGTCCCCACCAGGTAGTGGGAACGTGGACGGGAATGTCTCACGGTGGTCCAGTTTGTGGGGCTGGAGGGGTGTTCTGAGATGTGTGTGAGGCAGAGAGAGTGAGCTGGCCAGGGGGCCATGGCCAGGGGGCTGTGGTGAGCAGTCTGGGAACCAGGGAAGTCCTGGGGAAGGGGGAGAGGCTGGAAGTCCCCCGAAACGACGCGGACTTCACCATGGCCTGGCTGGCTTAGCTCATCACCTGGTCCCAGAGTTTTGGGTGGGCCGAGGCCTCCGAGGGGTCCTGCACAGGGCCCAGCCCTTGGGGTCCGCAGAGCTGGTAGAGATGAGAAGCGGTGCGTTGGCACTGCCGTGGGAATTGTCCTGGCTGATTAACTTACAGTGTGTGCCCTTGGGCCAGATCCAGTCCCAGCCAGTTTCTTTACTTGTCCGCTGGACTTGCTAGTAGTTACTCCGGGTGGATGGGAGAAGTCCTCAAGCCCTGCTACCTCTCCCAGATTCCCTGATTCACTCCCTTATATAGGACATTCTTTTATTATCTCTGCTCAATTAGAGGCAAGTGCTTAGTAGGTCAGGATTTTTCTGTAAGTGCTTTAGACCTTAGGGCTTCTCACTCGCTGTTCTTTTTCTGGGAACATGCTGTCCCGGGTCTTGGTACACACCTGGCCTCCTCTGAGAGAGAGCCTTGCCTCAACCGCAGCTAGAGGAACCACCCATCCTCGGCCGCATCTCTGTTTCATCTTCTGTCTGATCATTGTCATTGTTCTGGACCTTAGTGTGGTTGTCCCCTGCTTTCCTTCCTGACTCTGATCTCCCCAGAAGATGCCATCTGTAGGCGACAATCGAGAAGAGTGCTCGTCACATGGTGGACCAGCACTTAAGACTTCATTTGAATTAGTGAATGTTAAAATTCCTGTTTCCTGCAGTCCTGTTGTTGAGATTCCTGGTTAAAAAAAAGTGAGGGACGTCTGGGTGGCTCAGTCAGTTAAGCATCTGCCTTCAGCTCAGGTCATGATCCCAGGGTCCTGGGATCGAGTCCCACATCGGGCTCCTTGCTCAGGGGGGAGTCTGTTTCTCCCTCTCTCCCTGCTTGTGCTCTCTCGCTCTGTGAAATAAATAAATACAATCTTTAAAAAAGTGAGTTGTGGGTTGCATCTTTTTAAAAAAATTTTAATAAAGGCATGTACACATTGTGTGCTTTGAGAGCATTTGAGGGCTGCTGGGGGGGGGATGAGGGAGGAAGAGGCCATTTGGCTCTGGCCTCTTTGGAGGGAGAAAAAGGGGGTGGCATCTCCTCTGCTCTTAGGTTGTACAGTTGGGTCCTCACTGGTGTGTGTGTCGGGGGGGTGGTCTGTCTTCTCTCCCCCTTCCTTCTGATGAAGTTCAGGTGACCTTCGTGGAGGGACGAGGAAGAGAGAGGCTTGCTAGAGGGAATCGGATTTGCTGGGAAAGGGCATCCGGATCGCTGGAGAGACAGGCCAGAGACAGGCCAGACAGGAGCCAGAGGATGTCTACATGGGATTCCCTGCGCCCTCTGCTAAACCCGTTTGTGTTTGCAGTTGCTTCCCCACTCCCCACCTCTGAGTTTTTGTGGTTATAAGAAACGTTTTTCCAAGTGAGTGGGAGAAGGTCCTAAGATTATTAAGAAAGCTGTTTTAGCGTGTCTCAAGATTCCCGATGGTACTTTCCCTTTTCCACTTCCTACTGCATAAGCCCTTTATTAGACCTCGTACAGAAGCTTTTCAAAGGATGTTTTGTTCTTTCTGAATGCGCAGCTAGGGTTGGTATGTTTGTAATTGACCTAATGCTTCAAAGAATGAACTGGGTTAGCTGGAATTTTCCGAAAATCTGTCCCATTGACATAGTATTGCCCAAAGGGAAAAGTGTGTGATTTGTAATTAGCTTTTCCCCCTTAACTCTTGAATAATAGGCAGACAGGTTCTTACATTTTAAATTGGAGTTATCGTTTGGGAACAGCTCTTCCCTGTATTGTGTATAAAATATGGTTCTCTGGTCTTCTCTTTTCTGGTACGATTGTTTTTGCTTGTCAGAATGTGGCCGACAAATTCCATATTCCAGGTCTGGAGTCCCTGCTGAGAGCTCTGAACAAAGGGTTGCCTAGAAGAGAGGTGGACGGGCGGGCTGGTCCTGAAGGACTGGTTTGGTGTGGGAGATTTCAAGTTCAGAGCTAGCGAGAGCACTGGCCAGTTTTTGATCACATCTTCACTTCTGCCTGGGGGCTGTGAGAACCCTGTAGGTTTTGTTTATGGACTTTAAGCAGCCTCTGTTACTAACTCATGGATAATTACCAGAAATACGAAGTCAAGTCAGTGCTTGTTAACCCTTTGCCTTTTCCCCTAAGAATGTATAAAAATTAAAGAAAAAACTAGGCTCAACTACTTTGTAATTGTGTTTACTTGGAGTAAAATCATAGCTGTGCAACCACCTGCCCTTTCCCTTCACACCTCTTACTGTTTGTCAGAAAAAAAAAAATTTGTTTTTGGATTGTATGGCAACCAGGCAAGGGGCTGAAGTCTCTATCAGTCCAGTGAGGCCTTAAGTATCAATTGCTTTGCTGTATGATGATCTAGAGAGAAATTGATGGCCAGGTCGGAGAAGGGAGCTTGGGCAGAAATAATAGCCAAAGCAGGCTTGTTAAAACCCAGGGGCGCCTGGGTGGCTCAGTCGGTTAAGCGCCTGCCTTCAGCTCAGGTCATGATCCCAGGGTCCTGGGACCGAGCCCTACATCCAGCTCCCTGCTCAGCGGGGAGCCTGCTTCTCTCTCTGCCTCTGCCTGCCACTTCCCTGCTTGAGCTCTTTGTCAAATAAATAAATACAATCTGACTCTTGGTTTTGGCTTAGGTCGTGAGATGGAGCCCCGGGACAGACTTGCACTCAGTGTGGAGTCTATTTGAGATTCTCTCTCTCCTCCTTCCTCCCCTGCGCTTACTCTCTCAATCTTTTTTCCTCTCTCAATCTCAAATAAAAAATCTTAAAAGAAAACCCTGGCGTCATCTGGAAGAGGCATCGAGAAAGCGAGTCTGTGGTGCTCCAGCGAAGTCTTAGGTCCTTAGCTTACTCAGTGGGTCAGAGGGACATGCATGCACCTGGCAGGTGTTGCCTTTAACTTTTTGTATTTTCAGTGATCTTCTCCGGGGAGTTGAAGGCATGACTTTGTCTGATAGGTGGGCCTAAAGAGTCATGACCCCAAGGGAAGGGAGCAGGCACAAAAGCAAGCAATACTGGGGGATGTGATTCAGGACTTGGCCCCTGAGCCAAGCTGGCTGGGCTTCAGGGAGGCTGGGCCTCGGGGAGCCTGGGCCGGGTGGAGCTGTCCCTGAAATTTGCTCCCACCTGGCAGGAGGCCCGAGATCATCAAAGCTGAAAGAATCACCAGGAAAAGAAAATGTCTGAAAACCATAACACCACATGCTATTTGCAGACTTTAGAAAAAAAAGTTTGGAAATTTTGGGGAGATTCCAAATAAGGGAACTTGTTTCGAATAAATTGCTTTTGACTTAGGGAGAAAACTGATTGCAGTAGATGCTTCTTCCTGAACTTTTTGGGCTAAATGTGTTTTCCTTGTCTGCCTTGAAGACCTAAAATAAATGAGGTGACACATTTGGTGTATGGGTGTTATTTCTGTGTTAAGTAGCAGGTGCTTGGGTTTTTTTTTTTTTTTTTTTTTTTTGAGATTTTATTAGAGAGAGAGAGGGAGCCCACAAGCAGAGGGGAGGGGCAGAGGGAGAGGGAGAAGCAGACTCCCTGCTGAGCAGGGAGCCCGACCCGGGATAGATCCCAGGACCCTGGGATCATGACCTGAGCTGAAGGCAGGCACTTAACCGGCTGAGCCACCCAGACACCCCTAGAAGGCTTTTAGGTTTGCCCAGCATACACTTTTCATGATATTAGGCTCTTTGGAAGAAGCAGAAAAAAGTAGAAACCACCTATGACCCCGGGGGCTTCTGGACCACTCAGAGTATAGGGGACTGCCCTCGAGCTCATGTTTGCTTATGAAATCTGTGGTAATTTCAAGAGAGGCTGGGCTGGGAAGCACTGTTTTCCCTGCTGGTGAAAGATTTGTCTAGGGCGCATGAACTTGGAAAGCGTCTTAAGTGCATTTCGCTGCAAATACCCGAAGTGCCCCGCTAAAGTCATTCTCAGCTGAACCCTGAGAGCATTCCCCCAAGGAAGTTAACCTCAGCTGTGTACTTGAGGTTAACCAACCTGCACTCTTTGAGCACAGCCAGTAATCGAGATTTCTCGGGAATTCAAATTCAAATGGCTTTTTCGTAGTGGGCCAAGCTTGCTTAGAGCTCTTGGGTGGGAGGGAGCTTCTTGGCTGTGCAGCATGTTTTCCAGGCTTTTGTCTGATGGTGATTGAGGGCAGAGGGAACCCTGTTCCCCTCTCATAGGTTCAGGCGAGAGCCAGCCCAGAGCTCTGCTTCTCTTAGGTCACCTGTCTGTTATGTAAATAGAGAAGGAACCTAAAGTTAACTAAGCTTGAAATTAAACCCGAGAAAGTCCCACTGCAAACCAGAGCCTCTCAAGGTATCCTTGGGGCTTACTGCCAAGCTCTTATCTGCTTCCTGCAAATTTTGGACAAGCATGGTGATATTTGCATGCAGGTTTTATAAACACCGGACTGCTAGGATGCCAAGGGATAAGGTGATACAAATATTTGCCGAGGCTTTATAGACAAACTCTCTGTTGATCACCGCGGTGGCCTCTGCGTGGGCTGCTGTCTGTGCGAGAGCAGCGTGGCTGGCGGAGGCTGCGTGACCTTCTTGCAGGCCAGCGGTCTTCTCCCCCAGGCCAGCCGCCGCGATTTCCGTGCAGTGGCAGCGACCGCCTTCACAGATCCCACTGTTGACAGCCCTGTCCTCTGACTCAGGGTGGCAGATTCTGTTGTTGATAGAAGCCAGCCGGCGCCTATCATATTGCACACGCTAATGTCATCTGTCTGCAGCTGTCTCGGCATACATTCACAAGCTGTGCTTTAAGACTGGAGTTAATCATGGGTTGACCTATGATAAGGGTCAAGAGCGGCAGGCCAACTGGCTATTTCTGGTTGGGTCTTTCTTCTGTGTCTTCTCCACTGCTCATCATTTGATCACTGTGTCTGTGGCCTCCGAGAGGAGAACCTCCCCGGTGGGAGGCTCTGCCTAGACCCTTGCTACTGGAAGTGTGGTCTGTAGACCAGTCCCCTGGCCATCACCTGGTGCCTGGGAGAAATGCAGAGTCTCGGGCTCCTTCCCAGACTTGGTGAATCTGAATTTGCATTTTAACAGATCCCAGATGATGTGTATGCATGGATGTAGGCGAGGCTCCTGCTGGTTGAAGCTGGGTTGCTTCCTCATCCAGGCTGGGAGGTGGGGGGAGGGAGAGTGTGGAGAGTCTGCACATGGTTTGAAGGCCCAAGTCCTGTGAGTGACAGGTATCGCTTCCTCTTCCATGCCACATGGTCTCACCTAACTGTGAGGAGAGGGGGCTAGGAAATAGAGTCAAACCCTGTGCCTGGGATAGGGGGATGAGGGAGCGTCAGACTCACTAATGGGCCAAGGAGTGGAATTAGGTGAACTACGCCATGGGTGTGGTTCAGTGGTCAATAGATGTCCATCTTTCCTTCCACTGTTCCTTTTCTAGTGCTTTTTCTTAAGTCACTTTATTAATTGATTAATTGTTTTTAGAGCAAGTGCGTGCACATGAAGGGGGGGAGGGGCAGAGGGAGAGAGAGAGAATCTCAAGCAGACTCCCAATGAGTGTGGAGCCCACAACCCTGAGATCATGACCTGAGCCGAAATCAAGACTCCAATGCTGAACCGACTCAGCCAGCCACCAGGCGCCCCTAATTAAATTATTTAAAAAGTACACTTACTGCTGATTAAAGAAAAAATATTTTGTTCTTAACCGTAAATGACACTTATTGAATTGTTGGATGACTCACTTTTGTGGAGAAAATACCCGACCTCCAAGATCTACACAAATGTGGGTTTTCCTCCTGTTTCTCTTTTTCCCTTTTCCAACCCTCCTTGCCTTTTATGATGGGTAATGACCAGCACATGCAACAGTAGAGGGAACAGTATAATGAACCCTGAGTACCCATCTAGGAGTGTTGGCAATTTTTAGCTCGTGGCCAGTCTTGCCTCAACTCTGTTCTTCCTGTCCTGGATGTTTGTGTCCTTTTTTTTGGGGGGGCGGGGGGTAAGTCTGGTGGGTGTTATGGGCTGAATTTTGTGTGTCCCCAAAACGCCAATGCCTAGTACCTACTGTATTTGGAGATAGGGCCTTTAAAGAGGTGATTGAAATGAAGACATCAGGATGGGCCCTAATCCAGTCTGATGGGTGTCCTTAGAAGAAGAGAAAATTTGCACACACGTAGACCGGGGGGCACGCATACAGAGGAAAGGCCGTGTGAGGACATAGGAGGTGGCCATCAGCAAGCCAAGGAGAGAGGCCTCAGAGGAAAGTAACCCTGCCATCACCATGATCTTGGACTTCCAGCCTCCAGAACTGTGAAGAAGTCAATTTCTGTTGTTTAAACCATCTTGTCTGTGGTATTTTGTTATGGCGGTCCTAGCAGCCTAAAGCAAAAAAAAAATTTTTTTTTCTTAAGGGAGGGTAGCAAAATCCCTACTTTTGTTATTAGGTCACTGTATACATTTGTTATGTGATTTTCACAAATATTTCTAGGAAATGGTCAATGTATGATTATGTATATGTTACACTTGTCCATTATACTTCTCACTCAACGCCACAGTTTTTCACCTTTATTTTATAAAACAGGCACAGAATATTATACAAAATAAAGACATAGATTAGAGAATTATTATAAGGTTAACCCCCTTGTAACTACCACCCAAGCTCTAGAATAAGATTTTGCCAGCTCCTGGGGCGCCTGGGTGGCTCAGTCAGTTAAGAGTCTGCCTTCGGCTCAGGTCGTGATTCCAGGGTCCTGGGGTCGAGCTCCTGCATCAGGCTTCCCTGCTCAGCGGGCAGCCTGCTTCTTCCTCTCCGTCTACTGCTCCCCTGCTTGTGTTTTCTCTCTGTCAGATAAAGAAAAGATTTTGCCAGCTCCCCATTATCCTGTCCTTATCACAAGGCCTTCCTTTCCCTCAAAAAGAACTAAAAGTTGCCTTCAAACTCTCCATGGTATTTCTTTTAAATCTTAATATGTATATATTTCTTTTGTTGGATTTTTAAAAAATTTTAAGTAATCTCTACAACCATTGTGTGGCTCGAACTCACAATCCCAGGATCAGAGCTGCATGTACTACCAGCTGAGTCGGCCAGCCACCCCTGCTTTGTCGTGTTTTTCATGCATGCATACTCCAAAGGTTTCACAATCTGTTTTTAAAATGCAGTGTTTGTTTATTTTTTAAAAGATTTTATTTATTTGAGAGAGAGCACATGCACGTGTGTACAAGCAGGGGGAGCGGCAGGCAGAGGGAGAGGAAGAAGCAGGCTCCCTGCTGAGCAAGGAGCCCAATGCTGGGCTCCATCCCAGGACCCTGGGATCATGCCCTGAGCCGAAGGCAAATGCTTAACCGACTCAGCCACCCAGGCGCCCCTAAAATGCAGTGTTTAATATAAACATGCCTTTTAGTAACACAGGTCCTATGTTTGTCTTTTAAAATAGCTCTAAGATGTTACATCATGTTAATGTATTTAGCCATTTATCCATTTTTGGGCATTTACAATTTGGATACTTTTAAAGTAGGATTTCAAATATAATCATCAGATTCTTTGTATTATTTAATTCTGAACCATATAATCATTCTTCCCAAAAATACATATCCAATACCTTCTCTGCCCCAGGCACGAGCCTTGGCACTGGGAAGAGAAAGGGGTGGCCTTCTCTCTCCTTTTTTTTTTTTTTTGGTTGCTCTCTCTTACAAGATTTAAAGCTTGGTTCTGTGGAGGCAAAGGATACTCTGGCTTTGTAGGTTTAATTACGTATTCCTGAGTGTTTTTTCCTTTTTTTAGATTTTATTTATTTGAGAGCTCACGTGCATGTACGTAAGTGGTGGGAGGGGCAAAGGGAGGCAATCTCAAGCAGATTCCCTGCTAAGCATGGAGCCCAACCCCATGACCCTGAGATCATGACCTGAGCTGAAACCAAGAGTTGGACGCTCAACTGATTGAGCCATCCAGGTGCCCCTTCCTGAGTTGTTTCAGAGAAAAATTGGATCAGTTTGAGATCTTAAAATCTTGTAAATGTGTCTGTTAACTCATAGCCCAGCCAATATTAGAATGAAGAAAACCCCCTTTTATTTGTGTGTATATATAGATATATACACACGTAATATATATCTATATATATAGATATATATACAATATTGTATATATATCTATATATATAGATATAGTATATATATCTATTGTGTGTATATATATCTATACACACAAATTATATATATAGACACAATTTATATACATATATATGTATATATGTGTGTATATATATATTATTATATATATAGACACAATTTATACATATATATGTATATATGTGTGTATATATATATTATTATATATATATAGACACAATTTATATACATATATATGTGAATATGTATATAAATTGGGTCTGGCGTAGTACCTTCAATTTGTTGTAGTTGTGATTCCCAGCGAGGCTGATGGTCTCCCAGCATGATTTACTATTGGGTTTCCTGAGCATGCTGGCTGTTTTCTTAAGCGGCCCCTTAACCAGTGAGGGGGGACCAAGTTTTCTCCTCACAGGTGCCCCTGACCTGAATCCTACTTTCTTCATGTTGGCATGGTGAAGCCCAGGTGCTGTCCTTCCCTCTGCCGAGAGGCCTTGTTTCTCATGTGTGCTGCTGCTGTCACATCTCACAGCTGTTTGGAGCCACTTCTGAGCCAGTGATCAGTGGTGACATGGCTGGCGTCATGCGGGGACACTGGGGGCAGGGCTCGTATGTCCTCGTTTGGTAGCTGGTCTACTGGGCAATATCCAAAATCCCTGCTTCCCTGTTCTTTCCCTAGGCATCCATGACAGCTAGTTCTCTGGGGAGGAAGGGCTCTTGGATCTATCCTTTCCAGGCTTCCTCAGACCAGGTACCCTGAAGCCTGGGATTTTGGTCCTAGTTCAATTATTTAACTGACCTTGACATCTTAGGGCCAGGTCTGCTCTCTGGGGTTCATAGGCTGTACCAGATTTGCAGGGTGTGTTCTCTGATGCCCTATGATCGAAGAATCATTTACCACCCACGTTTGTATGACTATCTTGTGTGGAAATGTAATTGATTCTCCATGCAGTGCCAGACCAAAGCCATGACGAGCTTCTCTCAGTGCAGATCCCCAGTCTCTGCCTCAGGTCTTCAGAAACAGGACTCCGATGAGGGTTGGTCTGGGTTTATTGTTAGCTTCTCCGGTGATTTCATTGCAGCTTACTTGAGAGCTCTGTCCTAGAGTTAGAGCATGTGGCCACAAGGCACGGGGAGAGAGCTTTTAAGACCTTTCTGGTCTTTTGATTCAGTGCTGGCCGAAGTGTTCATAGTGACAGTGACATTCTGGTGGGTGCCAGGTCTGGGACTGTCCTTTTCTATTAAATTAGGTGAGGACAGGGAAGCCATGGGGGAAGGGGCGATCAGAGCAGGGCAGTCAGTGGTGACTGACCTCAAGGCCAAGCTAAGGAGGTGGTGTCTTGAGATGTGAGCACCAGGTCTGGAGCTCTAGCGAGAGCTCCCCCTGCATGGAGTTCTGGCCCAACTACCTGGAGTTCATCCAAACCTCACAGGTGAAGGGTGCAGTCCTCCATAAGACTGCCTTCTCTTCAGACAGCAGTTGCACGTTTGGGGGTCCCCAGGCTGCCCTCATTTCTGACCCACTTAGGTTCAGTAATTTCAGTAATTTGCTAGAACAACACCTGCAACTCAGGAAAGTGCTGTCTTTACACTTACAGATTTATTGTAACAGATACAGAGTGGAACCAAAGGTAGGGTGGTGAGGTCTGGGAGGGTCCCAGTCTTGAAGCTTCTTTGTCTTATCCCTGTGGGTTCATGATGTGTCACCCTCCTGGCACATCAGTATGTGACAGACAATACTCAGAGTATTGCCAATGAGGAAACCTTCCCCAAGCTTTGGTGTCCAGAGTTTCTGTTGTGGTTTTCTTATGTAGGCACCATCAATGGAATCACTGACAATGCGATTGATTTCAATCTCCAGCGTCCTCCCACAGAGGTTGGGCTGGTGCAATATGACTTATGGTTTGTCTCTGGAACCCTCATCCTGAGTCATCTGTTAACATAAACTTACTTGGGGCTGCCATGAGTCACCCTGGTTAGCGTAAACCATCAGGGCCCACACTCTTGTTACTTGTAAAATTCCAGGGAGTTAGAGGAACCAGGATAGAGTCCAGGAAGGGGGGACAATGCCAGCCAAAGTCTTTTTTTTCCCCCAGTTGAGGCATAATTGACAAAATGGTAAGGTATTTAAAGAGTACAGTGTGATGATTTGATATACGTATACATTGTAAGAGGATTCCCCCACAATCTAGTTTAATTAACACCTCCATCATCACCTCCTATTCCTCCCCCCCTTTTTTGGTGAGAACATTTGAGTTCTCTCCTAGCCAATTTCAATGATATGGGACAGTGTTATCAAGTATAGTTACCATATTACACGTCAGAGCCCCAGCCCTTAGTCATTTCATAGCTGACAGTATGTATCCTTTTACCAGTCTCTCCTTTCTCCCCCTCTACCCCTCCTTCCTACCCTTGGCAACCACTCTTCTCTTCGTTTAGATGACTTCGACTTTTTGTTTTAGATTCCACATACTAGTGATACCATGTGGTATTTGTCTGTCTCTCTCTGACTTATTTCTTGTAGCATAATGCTCTCCATGTTCATCTTAATTGTCACCAATAACAGGATTTCCTTTTTTAAAGGTCGGATAATATTTCATAGCGTGTGTGTGTGTGTATGTGGTACATACATCTGTTGTGAATACTTCGGTGAACACGGGAGTGCAGATACCTCTTTGAGATAATGATTTCATTTCCTTTGGATACATCCTAGAAGTGGGATTGCTGGACCATGTGATAATTTTATTTTTAATTTCTTGAGGATCCTCTTTTTCTGTAGTGGCTCTACCAGTTTACCTCCCTACCAGCTGTGGTTGAGGGTTCCCTTTTCTCTACGTTCTCTCCAACACTTAAAATTTCTTGGCTTTTTGATATTAGGCATGTTAACAGGTGTGCGACCATACCTCATTGTGGTTTTATTTATTTATTTATTTTTTTAAAGATTTTATTTATTTATTTGACAGAGACAGAGACAGCCAGCGAGAGAGGGAACACAAGCAGGGGGAGTGGGAGAGGAAGAAGCAGGCTCATAGCAGAGGAGCCTGATGTGGGGCTCGATCCCATAACGCCGGGATCACGCCCTGAGCCGAAGGCAGACGCTTAACCGCTGTGCCACCCAGGCGCCCCTCATTGTGGTTTTAATTTGCATTTCCCTGAAGATTAATGATGTTGAGCATCTTTCCATGTACTTGCTGGCCATCTGTATGTTTTCAATAGAAAAATTTCTATTCAGATCCTCCACACATTGGTAAATCAGATTGTTTTTTTCCTTTTGAGTTGTATGAGTTCTTTATGTATTTTGGATGTTAACCCCTTATCAGATATATGATTTGCAAATACTTTCTCTCATTCAGTAGGTTGCCTTTTCATTTCGTGGATGATTTCCTTTGCTGTACAGAAGCTTTTTAGTTTTTTCCTTATTGAAGTATAGTTGACATATAATATTAGTTTCAGGTATACAACATAGTGATTCAATACTTATATACATCAGAAAGTGATCCAAATGATTAAGATTTATCCAAGTGACCAAGATAAATCTAGCTACCCTCTGTCACAGTTGTTATGTGTTATTAACTCTGTCTCCTATGGCTATACGTTTTATCCCTGTGTCTTATTTTATAACTGGAAGTTTCTACCTTTTTTATCCCTTCCCCTGTTTTGCCTGTCCCCTTACCCCTTCCATACTAGCCATATTGTTTTCCAAAGCTGAGTCTACTTTGTTTTGTCTGTGTTTTAGATTCCACATATAAGTGAAATCATACAGGATTTGTCTTTCTCTGTCTGACTTATTTAGCAAAATACCTTCTAGGTCCATCCATCCATATTGTTGCACAAGAAGGGAGCAAAGGGGAGTTTGATATAGTCCCACTTGTATGTTTTGGGTTTTGTTGCCTTTGCTTTTGGTGTCAAATCCAAAATATTGCCGACACCAACATCAAGGATCTTTCTGCCTTTGTTTTCTTCTAGGAGTTTTATAGTTTCAGGTCTTATAGTCTTTAATCCATTTTGAGTGAATTTTTGTGTTTGGTGTAAGATAGTGGTCTAGATTCATTCTTTTGCATGTAACAATCCAGTTTCCCAACACCCATTCATTGAAGAGACAGTCTTCTCGCCATTGTATATTCTTGTCTTCTTTGTCATAAATTAATTGACCTTATATGTGTGGGCTTATTTCTGGGCTCTCTATTCTGTTCCATTGATCTGTGTATCTTTGTTTTTGCCAATACCATACTGTTTTGATTACTGTAGCTTTGTAGTACATTTTGAAATTCGGGAGAGTAATGATGCCAGTTTTGTTCTTCTTTCTCAAGATTGCTTTGGCTATTTGGGGTCTTTTTTTTTTTTCAATTATTTACTTATTTTAAAAGATTTTATTGAATTATTTGACAGAGAGAGACACAGTAAGAGAAGGAACACAAGCAGGGGGAATAGGAGAGGGAGAAGGAGGCTTCCTGCTGAGCAGGGAGTCTGACGTGGTGTTGATCTCAGGACCCTGGAATCATGACCTGAGCCGAAGGCAGATGCTTAACCAACTGAGAGACCCAGGTGCCCCTATTTGGGGTCTTTTGTGGTTCCGTACAGATTTTATAATTATTTATTCTATTTCTGTGAAAAATGGCATTAGAATTTTGATGGGGATTGCATTAAATCTGTAGATTTCTTTTGTAGTGTGGATGTTTTAACAAGATTCTTTTAATTCACGAACACAAAGCATCCTTCCATTTATTCATGTCTTCACTCATCAGTGTCTTACAGTTTTCAGAGGGCAGGTCTTTCACCTCCTTGGTTTTAATTTTTTCCTAGATATTTTATGCTTTTTGATGCAGTTGTAAATGGGATCGTTTTCTTAATTTCTTTCTCCTACTTTGTTGTTAATGTATTGAAACAGTAGATTTCTGTATATTGATTTCGTATCCTGTAACTTTACTGAATTCATTTATTCTAACGGTTTTGGTGGAGTCTTTAGGGTTTTCTATATGTAAGTGTCATGTCATCTGCAAATAGTGAAAGTCTTACTTCTTTTCCAGTTTGGATGTCCTTTATTTCTTTTTCTTGCATAATTGCTCTGGCTAGGACTTCCAGTACTATTACGTTGAATATGATTCATGAGAGTGGGCATCCTTGTCTTGTTCCTGAACTTAGAGGTAAAGCGTTCAGCCTTTCACTGATGAGTATGAAGTTAGCTGTGAGCCATAGAGTTTTATTTATTTATTTTTTAAAGACTTATTTATTTTAGGGGTGCCTGGGTGGCGCAGTTGTTAAGCATCTGCCTTCGGCTCAGGTCATGATCTCAGGGTCCTGGGATCGAGCCCCGAGTCGGGCTCCCTGCTCAGCAGGAAGCCTGCTTCTCCCTCTCCCACTCCCTCTGCTTGTGTTCCTTCTCTCGCTGTGTCTCTGCCAAATAATTAAATAAAATCTTAAGAAAAAAAAGATTTAATTTAGAGAGAGAAAGAGAAAGAGAGCAGAAGAGGAAGAAGGATAGAGAATCCCCAGTAGACCCCACATGGAGATGAGCACAGAGTCTGAGGTGAGGCTGGATCTCATGACCCTGAGATCACGACCTGAGCCGAAACCAAGAGTCAGATGCTTAACCAACTGCGTCACCCAGGAGCCACTGTGGGCCGTAGAGTTTTGATGATTGTCTGAAATGTTTTAAAATCTGGTACTTTTTTTTTTTTTTAAATAAGATTTCATTTATTTATTTGAGAGAGAGAGTGTGTGTTGGAGGGGGGAGAAGCGGAGGGAGAAGGACAAGCAGACTGTGCCCTGAGCTCGGAGCCTGACACGGGCTTGATTGATCCCAGGAGGCTGATTTGGAGCTGGATCCCAGAACCCTGAGATCACTACCTGAGCTGAAATCAAGAGTCTGATGCTTAGTTGACTGAGCCAACCAGGCGCCCCGCTACTTTTTTTTTTTTTTTTTAACTCTTTACTTTGAAATAATTTCAACTTGACAGAAAAGTTGCAGGAGTGGTACACAGAACTCACATACCCTTCATCCGTATTCCCTAACATTAGATTCTGCCATATTTGCCATTCTATCATATTACTCCTCTTTGACCTACTTGAAAGTAGATTGAAGGCATGATGCTCCATTACCCTCTGAACGTTTTAGTATGCATTTCCTAAAAATAAGGACACTTTCTTGTATTACCAGGGTATTCCGATCAAAATTCAGAAATTAATACTGATATGTTACTACCCTCCAATTCTCAGATTGCATAACCAGTTTGCTTATGTTACCCGTTTTAGGCCCAGGATAATGCATTGTATTTAGTTTTTCATATTTCTTTAGCATCTTTCAATATGGAATAGCTTATGCAATCTCTCATGTTGTTGATATTTTTAAAGAATATATAGATTATTACTCTGTAGAATATTCTTCAATTTGGGTTTGTCTGATGTTTCTTCACAGTAGGAACACAAATTCAATGGTCAGTGGAATCCTAGGCACGTGATGTCCACTTGCCTCATTCCTGGTGGTGGTAACTTGAATCACTTGGCTAAGATGGTGTCTTACCTGGTTTCTACATTTAGGGGTAATTACCAATTTCTAAAAACTTTCTGGCCACTTATTCTTTAAGTTAATATCTTAAATAATTTATCATCAGAAGCCACCTCCCTCCACAGTATCATTAGAATACAGTAATGCAATTGATTTCCATCTATTTATTACACATCTTACAACTTGCCCTTAGTACCTTTGAGTTGGACTTTCTACTTTTGTAAAACTATCTGTATATAAATTTTATTACTTTATCTGTGCCCCCCCCTTTGACAGCTGTTACTGGTATGTGACGAACCATCCCTTTTTAGTATCTTATTTTAATGGGAATGAATTTAGTGTGTTTTGATGGTAAGCAGAGCTGCTTGTGGTTGTAGTTTTTTAGTAAATAAAATACAGATTTTTAAAATATATATGTCACTGCTATGCCAATTTTAAGGAATTTAAGAATAAATTTGATAGATGCTTCAGTTTATATTAAATAGGAATATTAAGATTTTTTAAAGGATGGTTTGAGTTGCAGTGTTTCTTGTTTTGATAAAGTAAATTAGTAATAGGATGTTGAATTTTAAACTCTGATTTTTGGTCATGTGACTTATCTTTATGGTGGAGTGGCAGTCCAGAGTTAGGACGAAGCAAAGGGAGGTGAGATTTGTTTTAATTAGAGGGGAGTAAGGCTGGGAGAGCAAATTGGATCTAGTTTGCTTCCACGAAGGAATGTGGCTCATTGTCTTGTCTTGTCTTTTTTTTTTTTTTTTAATAAGAGGTTTTATTTATTTATTTGTCAGAGAGAGAGAGAGAGAGAGAGCAAGGCATAAGCAGGGGGAACAGCAGGCAGAAAGAGAAGCAGGCTCCCTGCTCAGCAAGGAGCATGATGCAGGACTCGATCCCAGGTCATGACCTGAGTTGAAGACAGACGCTTAACTGACTGAGCCACCCAGGAGCCCCTTATTGTCCTTTCTTAATGTTTCTTTCAAATCCCATTCCTGACTGGTTTCCTTACCTTCCAAAGTCCATCATCTACAAAGTGGCTTGAAAACTTGTACTGTTTCCCTTTTATAGGATAAAGGATAAAGTTCATTTGGAACATAAGACCTTTGGATACTCCATTACCACACCAAACCCCATGCAGTTTTGTACCCGCTGTTCCTAGGCAGTATGTCTTTGCATGTCTGGTTTTGTTTTTCTGAAAAATTCTTCTTTCTCACCTTGTCTCCTCAGTGGGCTCCGAATGATTCTCCTGAATTTTACTCAAAAGCTTTGTGTCTTCCTGGCAATATTTCCAAACCTCCTTTGAGGGCCCCCAGGTGTACGTGTTTTCCACTCTTTGTGGTGCAAACGGTTCCTGGACCTGGTCAATGACCAGAATTGGCAGGGCTTGGGGGCCTTTGGAAAAGGCCAACCAGTTGGGTTCTATCTTGGCTTACTCTGATTCAGTCATTGGATGGGGCTTTGCCATCTGTTGGTCTTGGTTTTAAAACTCTCCAGGTTGAGATTGGGATTTTGATATTTAGCCAGGGTTTGGACTCTTGATAGAAGTCCCAGGTGAGAGCCTCCCAATTGTCATGCCAAGCACACTGAACGGCACAGTCTCCAACTTGAGCCCGTGTCTGCAGCACCTGCAAAAGTCGGTAAGGTACAGGGTGCTGGGCCCCACTCCAGTTTCTGACTCATAGGTCTGTGGTGGGGCCTGGAGGTCTGGGTTTCCAGCAAGGATGCTGATGCTGCTGGTCTGGGGATCCCACTTTGAGAATCTCTGCTGTATAGGAGATCGGTCACTGGTGAGTGACCTGAAAAAAGCCAAGAAGTTCATCTTCTGCAGGACTTGTGGTGACCCTTGTTATGTCATACTGTAATTCTTCAACATAAATCCCTCACTCACTGGACCTGGACTGTGAGCTCCTGGAGGGGAATTGGACCAATGAATACAGAAATGGGTTTTTACCATTATCCTGGTTTTGGTGGCTAGGAGACTGCTGCTGATGCCCTGTGGCGACTCTCTGGGGCCAACATTTGAAGTAAAGTTTTATGGCTTTTCCAGAAAGAGAAAAGGCTCAGGACAGTGGTCCTGACCCAGGGAGTTTGCCACCCAGGGAAAGTCTGGAGACATTTTTGGTTGTCGCAGCTTGGGATGGGGAGATGCCACTGGCATCTTGAGGATAGAGTCCGGGAATGCTGCTAGCCGTTCTTTAATACACAGGACAACCCCTGCAGCTAAAAGCATCCCACCCAAAGTGTCATCATTGCTGAGCTTAAGAACTCCTGCTTTTAGGGGAAGGGGGTTCAGGTAAGGTAGTGTCGATCTTACTGTGAGATCCGTGTGCCTCTCATTTGTCCCTCACCCCAGGCCCTGTTCTTGGTCTCCTTGACCCTGACTACCCTGCCTCCCTCCACCTCTTGTCCCCCCAGCTCTGTCCTGGTGGAGCCCCCGGCTGGACCATGGGCACTTCCAGTGACAGGTTGGCAGAATCTCCAGGGAAAATTAGCCAAATGACTAATAATTAGCCACAGCCAGAAATGCTTTAAAATATATCCTTTTAACAATAAATAACTTATTTAATTGGGGCTAGGGCATTTGTTGAATGATTTACTGACCTCAGCTGACCTGCACATTCCCCGATCATACAAGAACTTAGAGACGGTTGTATGAGTGTTCGCTGGCCCTGCTTCTCACCCAGGGGAGAATCATGCATTCATTTACTCCGAAGCGTTTTGAGTGACCCACCGTGTGCCAGGCACAGGGAACACCATAGAAAGACTCTGTCCTGCCCTCATGAAGCTCTTGTCCTAGAGTAGAGAGAGACAAAATAAATGGGCTTTTTTCTCTCTCAACAAATAGATGGTAGTAAAGGGGTAAAGAAAGAAGAGGGAAATAAAGTAGAGAATCAGGGTGTGTTTAGTTTTTTAAGAGCAGGTAGCCTAGGCCTTGCCGTGGAGGTGACCGTGAGTTTGGGACCTGGAGGAGAGAAAGTGCCATTATGGGAGCAAATGGGGAAGAGCATTTGTTCTCAGCAAAGGGACCAGCAAACAGGAACTTGGAGCCACAGCAGGTGGGCTGGGCTGGAACACTGAGCGAGGGGGCTTGGGCTGGAGGTGGGGCTGGTGAGCAGGAGGGACCTGGTCACGCGTGACGCCCCATTAGGAGGTTAGGTGTCATTCTGCTGCAGGAGAGCAACATGGCCTTGTGTGTTTAAGAAGTCATTCTGGCTTTTCTTTTCTTTTTTTTAAAGATCTTATTTATTTATTTGACAGAGAGAGAGACAGCCAGCGAGAAAGGGAACACAACCAGGGGGAGTGGGAGAGGAAGAAACAGGCTCCCAGCAGAGGAGCCTGATGTAGGGCTCGATCCCAGAACGCCGGGATCACACCCTGAGCCGAAGGCAGACGGTTAACAACTGAGCCACCCAGGCGCCCCTCATTCTGGCTTTTCTGTAGAAAGACTGGGAAACCAAGAGTGCAGGCAGGCAGGTCAGTTACCAGGCGGTTGTAGCTCTGAGACCTGATGGGAGAAGCAGAGGTGCCAACAGGTAGATGGGGTCAGGAGGTCAGCTGTGGGATGAATTGATGGGTTGGCTGAGGGGAAGGGAGGCATCCAGTGACGACTGCTTTGAGTGGTGGGCTCTTTGAGGTTGACATTAATAGAGCTGGGGAAGAACAGTTTTGGCAGGGAAATCAGGAGTTCCATCGTGGAGGTTAAAGGGGGCGGCCTCTTAGCATCTGAGAGGGGATGACAAGTAGGCGCTTAGCCATAGGAACCCGGGGTTTGGTGGGAGAGGCCTGGCTGTTGGCAGGTGGATGGTATTGGAAGGCCGGGGATGGACAGCTGTTCCCTAGGGAGAGCACAAGGCTGCACTCCAGTGGCTTGCAGAGTAAGTCAGAGCATGGCAGGTGGGGGGTCACAGGCATTGGAGAGCATTGCAGAGGTCCGAAAGCCCATCCTTGATGTATTCATCAGAAAAGCTAGAGGTAGGAAGGTTCCAGAAGCAATGAGAACAAGAATGTGAGTGGCTGGGGTTTGGGGTGCCCTTTGTGTTGCGTGTGGAGATCGCTTAGAATGATGCAGGGAGCTGGGGTGAGGGGAAGCCTGATCCCCTAAAGTCCCCAAAGAATGACAGTGACAGAGAACGTTTTAGATGCAGCAGTGATAGCAGGTGCTGTGGCTTTTGGAGGTGCCAGGGGTGTAGACAGCTAGGAGGCACAGGCAGGGCACGGGGCTGGAAAGCAAAATTGGGAAACTGAAGGGCCACCCCGAGGCTGCAAAAAAGTTGTGTCCCCAGGGGCCAGCCAGGGTTGGAGAGCACAGAGCTGAGGGCACAGGGGAGTTTGCCAGTCGTAGGAGGGAATTCCAGAGAGCTTCATGGAGGGCTGGGAGGGAGGGTTAGAGACGGGTCAGACTGTAGGTGGCAGCTTGGAAGGAAGAGCTTCCTTTACGGGGATGAGGTTCAACAGTTTGGAGGAAAGCATTTGATTGAACAGGCACTAATGGCCAGATGTTCAGAGAAGAGGCCGCATCAGGCACTTTCGGGCTCAGAAGGGGATCTTGGTGATGATTGAATCCTGTGCTTAGGGGACCATGTTGACCGTAGTGACTAGATAGGGTATCACCAGCTGCTTGTCTCCTCCTTGCTAGTTCCCACCAGTGGTGCTTTAATCCCTCAACAGTCTTGGGAGGTGGCCCGCAGGAGTGAGTACCTTACTGTGATTCTTCTCACTGGTACTGAATTGTATGCAAAATTTTTTTCAAGAAGGGGATTAGGACAGTAATCCATGGATGATGGTTGTATAGTCTTGGTGTTGGTGGTGGTGTGGGGAGGTGTGTGGGGATGAGGACACGGAGAAGAGGTGTTGGGTTCTCTGGTAGGAGAGGAGGAAGACAGGAAGGCCAGCCGTGAGCCCTGGAAGCTCCAAAGTCGAGATCAGAAGCCTCTGCACGGTCCACAGCTTGGAGGGGGTGGAGGGAGCAGAGCAAGCCGGAGTAGCGACCCATGTTGAGGATAGCTCGCCTGAAGGGTGGATGTTCGGACCTTGCTCTGGGTGGATTCCCATGACATCTGTGCCCAGGCACCATGGTGAACCAGGCTCTGTGTTTGGTCACGGGGGCGGCAAGTGTATGTGAGTTGTCATTGCCCTGAGGGGCTGGCAGTGTGGTGCGCTGGAGGAAATCCTGCGGCTGTGGTCAGTGCTGTGCAGGGGGCAGGAAGGAGAGACTAAGCTGGGGAGGGAAGGACTGTTGGGGCAGAGCTGGGTTGCAGGGTGGCTCATTCAGCAGCAGTCTGGAATTGTTGACTCAGTGTCCCTGGGGATAAATTGGAAGTCAGAGGTCTTTGACTCCGGCCTCCAATTCCTCGCTTAGCTGGTGGCACAAAGGAGGCTCGCCATCAGGTGGAAAGAAACCCTTTGGCCCTTGTTGGTATCTGTGGGGCTCAGCCTGGCTTTTTGGGATTTGGGCACTGAAGGGGATTGGGAAGGTCGTTAAATCTGGAGCTGGGGTGAAAGGAGTTTGCTTAACTGAGTAACTTCATCAAAGTTATTAGAACCTTTTTAACGGGGCCGAGTGTGAAGAGCAATGGCATCGTCAAGGCTGGTATTCGTCTGGTAGGTCTTTGTAGTGTTCAGAGCAACCCCAGCTGATCCCCTCCGCAGCCTCGGGAGGTGTTCTCCCCATTTGCCAGAGGTCAATACTGAGAGGTCCTATGGCTAGTTCAAGGTCATACAACCAGAAAGTTGGCACCTACGGCACATGCGACAGAATTTTTTTCTCATTAACTTTAAAAAAAATCATGGTAAAATACAGATAATGTAAAGTTTACCATCTTAACCATTTCTAAGTACACGGCTTAGGGGTGGTAAGCTCAGTCACACTGTTATGCAACCCATCTCCAGGACCCTTTTCATCTTGCCTTAGTGTTTCCCCACGTCCCCCTCCTCGGAGTCCCCGGCAACCACAGTTCTGCTTGCTCTCTGTGTGAGACTACTGTAAGTACCTCAAGTGGTGGAATCCTAATGTTTGTCCTCCGTGACGGCACCATGTCACATTTCCCAGTGGCTGCCTGCAAGGGCTCCGATTTCCCCACATTCTCGCCGAACTTGTTACGTACTTATTTTTTTGATAGTCACCATGCTGATATGTGTGAGGTTTTGTTTCACTGTGGTTTTGATTTCCTTTTCTCTAGTGATGAGCATCTTTTCCTCTGCAGACAGAATTTCGGGGCAGGATGTCATCATCTGAGCGAGCTCCACTGCTGATTGCCTCAGCATTTTCTACAGGGAATACCCGTGCAGTAAAGGTGGCCCCGTACGGTTCCAACCTGTCTGGTGGTAAAGCTCACACGGATGTATATTTTTGTCTGGGAAGGCAGTTGAGATGGAGAGAGATTGGGTGACCAGCAAACAGACATGGAGGTGCTGAACTTGGAGTGGGGAGCATTCCGGGACCGTGGGGTCCCAGTACCGTTGCTGGAACTGGACCCAGCCTTCCACCTCCTGGACTGGGGGTCCTTTAGGGCTACCAAGCTACCAGGATTAGCAAAATCTGAAGCGCAGTTTCTCTCTTTGCTTCCTTTGTAATTCATAGAATTCATTTATTCAACAACAGAAAATTCTTGAGCAGCTCTTCTGTACCCGGTATTGTGCTAGGGATAAAGCTGTGAATAAGAGAAATAGGATCTCTACTTTCCCAGCTTGTCGTCTGGCCTCTGAAATGTCTTTACTGGCAAAACCAGTGAAATGGTGTTCATTGTTAGGCTGGTTCTGCATTAATTATCGTTTACGTAATGTATAATGGGTCTGTATAGGGCTCTTTAGAGCTTCTGTACAGTTGTTTTCTTTTCAAAATTAGTCATTTGTAGAGATCATTTGAAATTAATATAAATACTGTGCCTACATCACACTTTCACCCGTGGGTTTTAACTTCATTGGTAATTCCCTAATTCCATGGTTCCTTCTGTATTTGTTTGCATTCTAGAATTTTCCTTCTCTCCCGTTTATGTGGCAGTAAGGATTCATGGATTCTTCTGTTACTTAAGAGTGTGACTCGTTGCTATTTATTTATTTGATGCTGGAAGTATCCCAGATTTGTCTGGGGAGAGCCCTTGGAGCTGTCTCCCTTGGCCTTTGGGCACATCCTCGTGATTCCTTGAGCACGTCCTTATTTTATGGCGTGAGATGTTCCAGGCCCATCTTGTACTTTTCTCTGCCTGTCCTGTGTTGGTGTCAGCCTATGGAAGCAGTGCCGTTGCTAGGAATGACGTGGACCCTGCTCGCCCGGGACCGTACTCCTCACGTGGCCACGTAGACATTTCGCTTTTGCAGCAAGTGCTGTGGCCAGACCAGCCCTTGGGACTCTTGTGGCTGCAAGTCGTGTCTCAGCAACAGCCTTTAGGGAACTTTAGAAAAGAGAAGGTTTATTACTCATGGGTCCTAGAGGGCTGCGTGGCATGCCTGGGGCGTGCCAGGGGCTGCAGGGCCAGGTGGGCGCAGGAGGGATGGGGCCGGGAGCACGTGTGTGCACGCACACACTTGGATCTGGGCTTCTGCCTTTACAGAGGTCGAGGCTGGGGTGCCTGGGGTTTCGCGAGTTCACTCTTTATTGGTGAATTTAAAACCTAAGAGGGAATTAAAGCACAGGAATGGAAAAGCCGGCGGTAGAACGGCCAGTTATCTACGTCAGCCTGCCTGTTCTTAAGAAGAGGGAACATTGGCTGTGGGTGGGGTGGCCTGGCTCTTCATCCAGCGTGGCTGGCAATGTCTTCCTTCGAGATGGAGCTCTTTGAAGTGGTTGCCTTAGCAGTCAAGAGCATAATGTCAGGCATTTAAATTACAATTAGGAAAGCTAATTGTCAGGTGCTTTCATAAACCGTCCCAACCTTGAAATCAGACATGTCTTCTAGGAGACCTGGTTCCTTTTAGGGAAGAAAGATAGGAAAATATGCAGATTTGGGTGAAGGGGGCCGAATGGTACAAACTTCTAGCTATAAAATAAGTCAGTCCCAGGGAGGTGACTATATAGTTAATGATTTTGTATTGCATATTTGAAAGTGCTAAGAGAATAGCTCTTAAAAGATCTAATCATAAAAAAATTTTTTGTTACTATGTACGGTAAAAACAAAAACAAAAACAAACAAAAAACAACCCAAGATCTGGACCCTGGAATACTTTTTATGTCCTTGCTTCTGGGGCCCCTCAGTGGATAGAGCACTCTCTGTGTGTGTGTATGTATGTGTATAAGCACATATTTATCCCCCCCATATCTCTAATGTAGACTTTCAAAAAATTGAAGTATCGTTGTCCCACGATGTCACGTTAGTTTCAGCCGTACCGTGTCGCGCCTCGATGAGTCTGTGGGTTGTGCCCTGCTCACGCCAAGCGTGGCTGCCGTCTGTCACCACACACCACTATTACAGCACCACTGACTCTATTCCCTATGCTGTGCCTTTCATCCCTGTGACCTACTCTTTCCATAACTGGAAGCCTGTACCTCCAACGCCCCTTTCTGCACGTCCCCCGCTCCCTCCCCTCTGGCAACATCAGTTTGTTCTCTGGATTTATGGGTCTGTTTCTGCTTTTTGTTGGTTCATTGTGTTTTTAGATTCCGTATTTTACAAGTGAAATCATAGAGTATTTAGTCTTTCAGACTTTTTTTTTTTAATCCCATGAATGTAGGATTCTAATTAGACAGATGTAAATTTGGTTGTGTATTACTTTCCTTTTCTCTTAATTTTTAACAGGTGGCTGAACCCCTTGTTTAAAATTGGTCACAAACGGAGATTAGAAGAAGATGACATGTATTCGGTGCTTCTGGAAGATCGCTCAAAGCATCTGGGAGAAGAGTTGCAAGGGTAAGCCACAGGCGGGAATGAAAAGGGAAGGGAGGACTGAGAATTTCTAACTGTGTGTCCAGTGGTTTGGGACGAGTTTTGCCTTCCCCTTGGCCCTTCTGGAGCCTCCTTCCCTCATCTTGTACGCTCCCCTCCCCTCAGGCTGGACCCCGGCTTAGCCTACTTTGGCGGCTGGTGGGGGGAACCTGTGTTTCCTGTGTGTTTGTGGAGTGGAGGTTGCCAGCACCAAAGGCCTGGATGCCAAGCTCTGACCCCAGAGATGGTGTCACTGGAGGAGGCTGTCTGTGTGCCTGTCTGCCTTCCTGGCCTGCTCCTGGCGCTGTTCGTCTGGCAGCGCTTGGCAGCGACTTGTTTCCTGAGACTGGAACCTTTCCCCTCAAGGCATGTTTCCTCACCACACGGCTTTCACGGGCCGCAAACAGTCCCCCGGTGCTGAGCGAGCAGGGCCCGGTTATCCGCACTCTGCCCTGCCCCATCCCCGGTTCTGCCGTGTGCTCCGGTTCTGGCGTGTGCTCCGCTCTGCTGTTTCTCACCGCGCTTGGTTTTTCTCCGTGCAGGTACTGGGATAAAGAAGTTTCGAGGGCTGAGAAAGACTCACGGAAGCCTTCTTTAACAAAAGCAATCATAAAGTGTTACTGGAAATCCTATTTAGTTTTGGGAATTTTTACGCTCATTGAGGTAAAAGCTTTTATGTGCGGTGCGTGGGTTTTCCGCGTGTGCGGGTGGGGACGGCGCTGGGCGGCACTGTGGGGGAAAGGGGCAAGTCGTTAACGTCTGAGGGTAAAACGTATTTAGGAGACATGACGCCTGCAGCTCAGCGGTGGTATTCCTCTTCAGAGTGGGCCTCAGGGGGATTACTGTTTTCCTTGTAACGAACTGAAAGGCAGTGTTGCAATTGAAAGGCAGTGTTGCGGGAGGATGGTGCTGAGTTTAATGCCCTGTTGGGGTATTGTTGGTGCTCAGTGAATGTTATAAATGCAAAGGGTGATCCTTGACCCGAAGAAGGCTCTACAACCTCAAAGAATATGTGCCCTCTGATTTGGAGGAAGTAAATTTGGGTCAGAGCCCAGAATAACATAAAACATTTTATTAGGTGTTCAGCAACTAACAGCTAACCTGACCAGGCCAAATCTGATAAATGTTTTCCCGAGAAGGTTTTATTGCCTCTCCCCTTCCAGGGGGTCAGAACCCCAGGCCCTGTGTCTGGGCTGGACCTGGCCCGAGCTCTCAAGGGCCCATGGTTCTGTGGGCTGCCCCCTTTCCAGCAGGATGCGTACCATGAGCCAAAACCCCCTCTGTGGAGGAGCTCTGGCTCCGTGAGTTCTGGAGGATTCGCGCCCCACCCATTCTGGTTTCCTGTCCCTGATTATTGGCGTGGATTGCTGGTTGGAAGGCGGAGCTTTGGTAGCGTGACATCGCAGCTATTCTGGGAGTGATGTGGAATGGAAAAGCAAAGGCAGAAAGCCAAGAGGTCCGCGACCTCCTAGCCCGATGGGCCTCAGTCAAGATCCTCCAGTAAGACCATGTTCTCCCGGGCACGGCGCCAGTGAGCCTCTACCTGGCTGGGCTGGGGCCTGCTGGCTCTGCTCTCTGTTGCACCTTAGTACTGCCTTAGGGACGTTGGTGGCCCTGTGAGCATAGGAGAGTAGTAGGGATAGGAGTTGCAGTTCCTGTGAAACGGTGGTTTTAGGTGGAGAAGGGCGTGAGTTGTCCTAAGTCTGTTTTGTTGGGCGTGAGATGGGTGGGCTGGTCGATTTGTATGTGGGAGAGGCAGCTCCTGTGTCGAAGGCCCTGTGGTATTGAAGGGCAGTGGGTAGGTACGTGATCCCTGCCCTGTGTCACTGGAAAAAAACCAGAGCTTGTCAGCTAACAGGACTAATGGTCCTGGGAGATTGAAGTTCCCCTGGATGACTAGGTGGGTTGGCCAGAGGGTGGGGGCACCGATCAGCGCTGAGATACTGCTGTGGCTTGTGACGGGCAGGATGGAGGTGTAAAGCAGTGGGACTGACTGGGCGGTGGGAGGGGGGACAGCACACTCTGAGGCTGTCCCGGCCTGGCTTTGACCTGTGTACTTATGTCCCAGTCACGGTGTTTCTATGCCGTCATGATTAGTCTCAGTTTGGAATACACAGGGTGACAAGCTGGGGTTTATTGTGGCCGGTGGGTGCAGGATTTCCTGATGAGAGGTGGCCGCTGACCTCACAGAGCAGAGTGCTCATGCATTCGGCTTGTCGGGAAGCCCAGGAGCCTTGGCATATGCCTGTGGCCCATGTCCATTGTCTGGTTGGGCGTGGGCAGGGACCCATGTCCTTGGAGTCTGGTGCTGGATCGGACCCTGGAGCGGGCCCCCCTCTGCGGCCTCTGGTTCTCTCCTTTCTCTTTGCTGCCAAGTGCTGAAGAAGTTGAAGATGGTGGATCCCAAAGGGTGGCCCTTGTGGCCGTGCGTGGACGAGCTTCTGCTTTTCCTCACTCTCGTGGGCAGCTGCCTGTCTCTAAGTCCACGTGGTCCCATCTCAAAACAAGCTGCAGGTCTGTGCTGGGCATGGGAACAGTAGACACAGAGCCCTGAGGCCACAGAAGCTGGGCTTCTTCCTGAGAGGATAGGCTCCGCTTTGGCGCAGGGAGCGTTGATGACTACATTGTCCAGCCCTGGTAATACTTAGTACTGGTAATACTGGGATCTAGGGATGCTGGGACTGGGGGCTAAAGGAGGGTGCAACTGGTAAGAGCGCTGGCCTCTTATTGGGGCGTGGAGTACCTGGCAGACATGCGGGCTCACGCTCAGTAGCGTGTACTCACGCTTAGCAGCAGTACTGTTACTGCTAGTAGTACTACTACTGGTAGTAGCAGGAGCCGTAGAGACTCCTACTCAGTAGTAGTGTTACCAGCAGTAGTACTGTTACTAGTAGTATTACTACTACTGCTAACATCAGGGGCAGTAGAGACTCCTACCCAGTAGTAGTGTTACCAGCAGTAGCAGCAGCACACTGTTACTAGTAGTATTACTACTACTGCTAGCAGCAGGGGCAGCAGAGACATACTGGGTAGTAGTGTTGCTAGCAGCAGAGGCTCATATTCCATAGTAACAGCAACAACAGTAATAGCACACACTCGGTGGTAATAGTACTATTAGTAGCAATTTCGGCCAGGGCTCATACTCCACGGTGGTGGCCGCAGTGGCAACAGCGGTACTGGTAGCAGGGTAGTAATGCAATAACAGTAGTAGTACAGTGTAGTAAGAGTAGTAGTATAATAATAAGTACTTGAAAACTCTCAGAAACTGCTGCAGGGACGCCTGGGTGACTCAGTCGGTTAAGCGTCTGTCCTCAGCTCAGGTCATGCTCCCAGGATCCTGGGATCGAGCCCTGCGTTGGGCTCCCTGCTCAGCGGGGAGTCCGCGTCTCCCTCTTCCTCTCACTCTGTCTCTCAAATAAATAAATAAAATCTTAAAAAAAATAAAACCTGCTGCAAGCACTTTACATGCAGTATTGTTTCATGCTTTTGGCCAGCTCAGGCAAGCGGGCGAGTATTATTTTTATCCGCGTTTTCGGAAAGAGGCCGCGTAGTGCCAGGTTGTTACACAGTGTGCCCAGGGTCCCACAGAGCACGAAGGGCAGAGCCGGGATTCAGTCGTGGCTGCTGTGATGCACGGGCCCGACCATCTGCACGACTGATCGCTCATCCAGTGGCGGGAAAGCTTGTCTTGAGAGCTCTTACTTCAGGGTCTCAGACGTGTGCATTTTGAACTTGGCTTGGGCAGAAATGTAAGATGCCAAGACCTCCCTGGACAGGAAGTCAGACTGGGGACTGTGAATTTGGGCAGAGCTCAGGTGTCGGTGTCCCTGGGCTGCTGGACGTCCTGGGGCGTTCACACCCGCAGCGTATCGTGTATTCAGATCGGCCAGAAGCCCTTCAGAAAGCCAAATTCTGCTCTTTACCTTAGTGGATGTGGGGGTGGCTACCCTGGCGCCCAAGCTCGTAAACTTGCATCCACATTCGTAAGACCCCATTCTAGGTGAGCTCCTGGAGACTGACCAGCAGGAAGGTCGGGGTCTCAGATGGGACTCGGATGATCTGGGCAGAGGCCGAGCTCTCTCCATTGTTACTTAGCGGGTGCCCCTGGCTCCCTGCTGAGAGATGGTGTCCGTACCTCTCCCAGTGGGTGTGCATTTGCTGGGCAAGGATGAGGACCCTGGGTCACCAGCGTGTGGGCACTTCCCCACACGCAACATGTGGAGTGGGCCTGGGGCAGCACAGTGACGGTCTGGGGTGGAATCAGACGGGACTGGTAGCAGACCATCCGGTGTGGAGTGGGACTGGGCTGCTACCCGGGGGGCGCTTGCCGCTTCGTGCTGTGACACGGCCCATATCTCGGGGGTTCCCAGTAGAAAACGAGACAGTGGCCTCAATGAGCCTGCTGCCCGGCACCCGTGGTGATCGTTGCCACTTTGTGTCTTTGAGAGAATACGTGCCAGAGCTGTGTCCCGATGCCGGGATGCTCAGGCGGCCCGCGGAGTCAGAGCACCACCAGAAGTAAGCCTTGGATTGTTTCTGGCAGCAAAAGAAGCCTGAAATCCAACACAAATACCCTTGTTTTTCTAGACTCACCTGTTCACACAATGCTGTTCTGGAGACATGAGAAATGATTTTGTGCAGTGGAGCTAATGAGGATCTGTTACGGTTCAAAATCACTTGCAGGTGCTCTTTTGGGTTTTCAGTGATTAAAGGTCGTTCCTGAGCTAGGTGGGGTGTATGCTAGTGGGCTAATGGGGCAGCTTCCCGTACTGTCATCTTTCCTGCTGCTTGTTGGTCTTCGTATTTTAGGTGGTGGAGGATCTAAACTCAACTTGAGGATTTTCTGAAAAGTTTGAGGCTCACTGATTATCCGTGGTTTGCAAGCAGTGTCGTGTTACCAAGCAAAGTGTGGGCAGGGCCGTCCCCGGGCACTGCTGGCAGCCACCAGTGGGGAGAGGCAGGATGATGCAGGCCAGGGCGAGACTTTGGAGGTTGGATTTCAAAGGGGTGAGAATCTCTGTCCTGTGAGAATTGAGGAATGCTTGTAAGGCTTGCAGAAGCAAGCTCCATGCTGATGTCGAACACGGCGTTCTTGCAGGCCAGCACTAAGCAGAATGGAACAGCCAGCGAGCTCCCGGCACGCCTGGCCCCCATGTGCACTTCCATGGGGATGTGGTGGGGACAGAGCGAGTGCCCTCCTGCCCAGAGCCCCAAGGGTAGGGAGCAGGAGCCTGAAGGCTCTTTACACACTGCCCGGGGCCTTATCTGTGAGAGAGGTGGTCTCTGCCTGCTGGTGTGTTAGTGGGTGGATTTTCCCAGTCCCCTTGCCCTGAGAGGGGAGGGGTGGCCGCGGACTTGGGTCCTCTACCAGTGACCCTCGGAAATGGCCCCAGGTGGCTGCCGGCATTGAGCTGTGACTTGGCCTTTGTCTGAGGCCGCTTTTGTTAATTGTTTCTGATCCAGGTGGAGGCTGCGGGGAGGCCAATGTTGGCCTTCATCTTCAGGCTGGAACTTAGCTGATGGGCCAGAAGTAAACAAAATCCTTTTGAGTCCCATCATGTCGTCATGTCGTCTCCCCCCGCCCCGCCCCATCCCCGTAGTTTGTGCCTCAACTCAGGGCTGATTCCTTGATAACTGTCCTGGGCCTTTGCATTTATGTCCCGACTCTTTTTTTTTTTTTTTTAAAGATTTTATTTATTCAACAGAGATAGAGACAGCCAGCGAGAGAGGGAACACAAGCAGGGGGAGTGGGAGAGGAAGAAGCAGGCTCATAGCAGAGGAGCCTGATGTGGGGCTCTATCCCAGAACGCTGGGATCACGCCCTGAGCCGAAGGCAGACGCTTAACCGCTGTGCCACCCAGGCGCCCCCTTTTTTTTTTTTTTTTAAAGATTTTATTTATTTATTTGACAGAGATAGATACAGCCAGTGAGAGAGGGAACACAAGTAGGGAGAGTGAGGGAGGAAGAAGCAGGCTCCCAACAGAGGAGCCTGATGTGGGGCTCAATCCCATAACGCCGGGATCACTCCCTGAGCCGAAGGCAGACGCTTAACCGCTGTGCCACCCAGGCACCCCTCCCCACTCTTTGTTCCAAGCCCCCTCACGTCTGTTTAGCCCCGGGGCGAGGCTGATGAGTGGCTGCTGGTAGCCAACACGAGGGCCAGGAAGATCCATGAAGGACCGCTGGCAGGGCGAGATGAAGCCTCCGAGGGGACCGGCAGGGCCGACCCGCTGTGTACGCCCTGCCTGCTCTTGGGTTTGTAGGCTTAGGTTAGCGGTATCCACAAGATGACCCCGAGTGACAAACAAACGTAATGCCTCTCACGCATTCTGTTTGAGATGTCAGGGAAGGAGTGACTCATTTTTAAAAAGATTATATTCATAATGGTTAAATTAAAAAAAACATCTGCTTAGACGTTAAACTTCTGGCAACTCCCTAGAAAAGTTGGCTTTTATGAGCGACTTTCCTCCAAGAGTTCTTGTTCTACCGTTGTTGTTGCCTGTAGGGGAGCAGTGGGTTTTCCAAGGCCTGTGTGAAACTAGCCTCTGCCAAGAGAATGGACTAGGTCTCTCCCAGGACTCGTGTATCCTAAGGGTGATCTTCGTTTATACTGATTTTGATGCTGGTTTTCGGACACCGTGAGCTGTTGCATCCCATTTACTTGTCCGTGGATCCCTCTGAGGTAGATCAGGCAGGAATTTCCATGGATAAGGATACGGTGGCTCAGGAGGCAATGGATGGACTTAGGGTCATGTGACATGCAAGTGACCGGCCTAGTTTCTGAAGCAAACATTCTGGTTGCTGGATGAGTGCTCTTTGCATTCTGTCCTGACGCCTTCTCTTGCCAGGGCCCCCACCCACAATGGTCAGGGAGCCGAGACGAGGTGCTTTTTCTCTGACAGCAGATCTGTGCTCCTCTGTCAACTGCTTCATACACTGTCACCCACAGCTTCTGCCACACCGCCCCCGCAGCTTTTTAAGAATGCTTCAAAAATACAAACCTAGAATATGATTGAAGGGTCGCAGGACATGCCATCCCAGAACATGCCTCTTTGGGATACAGACCATTTTGAGCTGATTGATTTTTTTTTTTTTTTTTTAAACTAGGCTCCATTCCCAGTGTGGGGCCTGAATTCACAACTCTGAGGCCAAGAGTCTCATGTTCCCCCAACTGAGTCAGCCAGGTGCCCCTGAGTGGATTGGTTTTGAGAAGCATCAGCTGCAGAAGCTCTGGAAACAGAGCAGAAGTTACCCTTTTGTAAGGGACAGTTAATTTTATAAAGGAAACCTCCATTTGTAAGGATGTCTCCCTCTGTGCCAGGAAGACAAGGGTGGCTGTCAATCACAAGAGCCTCCTATCCGTGGAGAAGTCTTTAGGACGACTTAAATCTGCACAACCAAGCCTTACCCCTGTTTCCCATGCTTTTCCTATTAACTGTGTCCCCCCCACCCCATGGCAGTGGGTCTGGCCTCTGGGGGTTACTCTGTTTTCCTGGGGCTCTCCCATGTATGCTAGAGATATACCTGGTAGTAAACTTCTGTTTGTTTCTCTCCTGTTAATCTTTTTTACAGAGGATCTCAGCCCAGAGCTCAGAAGGGTTGAGGCAAGATGGCTGTTCCTCCCCTGCAGATTAAGCTTGCATGTCCCCCTAAGCCAGCTGCAGTGGGTATCAACTCATGACCGGTCTTGGCCCATCTGGACCCCACTCACTCTCATGCTTCCCAAGATTATTTTCAAGCAGTTTTTAGTACCTCATCATTTTATCTGTATTTTAGTGTGTGTCTTCCAACGCTATGGACTCTCTCCCTTATATAAGCTAATGCCGTTATTATGCCTGAACATGAACACTGATGCTGGATGTCATTACTATCTAGCCAGTGCTCATATTTCTTTTTCTTTTCCCTTGCAGTTTGAATCCGTATCCAAATCAGGTGCCTTTGGCTGATAGAGTTGTTTAGGTTCCTTTCCATTCTCTCTCACTATAATTTTATTTATTTTTTCAAATCGAATACTCGACACCAAGTTGTTTGTCCTGTAGAGATTACCACAGTCGGGATTTGGCCCATAATTTAGGCCCTGTGTCACTGAACATGTTTCTCTAGAACGTTAAGTTGGTGGTGAGATCTGAAGCTTGATCTGCCTCCTTTTTTCTTCTTCTCTTTGGCAGATTTACTTTGTAGGTCTGGTGGTGCGCCTCGCTTATTACGTACATCGTGTCTGCTTGTCCGTATTGTGCGGGTGATGTTAGGAGCACTATTCATGGTCATTGCTCAAGATCCTAATTTACTAGACGGTTGCAAAATGGGGTGGTTCTCATTCTTCCTGTGTTCATTCACTGCTTTCTCTCTGTTAACCTTAAAAATAGAACTGCCCGGTTATGTCACTGGCAAAAATGGGTTTATTCAGGGATGGCAGACAGTTGCAACTTGGGGCTAGCAAGCTCTGGCCAAACCAGTAGGCAAGCCTGCCAAATGCTCTTTTTATAGGAAAAAGCAGGAAGTTGGGAGGGGCTGTTCCAAACAGGCTCCCTTGTTTGCTGTTATGTTTCCACTCAATCATTTTTTCTTTGTCTGATAGCTTGTTTCTATTTCCCGTGTTTTCTTTCTTTTCTCACGGATCAGGCATGGTGGGGTTGGGCAAGAAATGTTTCCCCTACACGGGACAGCTGTGTCCATGGGGGAAGCTTTGGCATCTAGCCGTGTGATAAGTTACCCTAAGAAGCAAGAGGTGGGGTTGAAATGTCAGGTGTGTTTCAGGGAGCTGAGTGCCAAATACCCCATTAAGGAGTACCTGCCTCGAAGACTCTGAAACTCTGGTAGGACCTTGATCCAAGGGGTGTTGTGGTATCCTATTGGGCTCTTCTAAAAATCCCTTATGGTTTTATGATCAAGAAGAATTCTTGTGAAGGAAGAATAAAGACTGTATTCTCAGTTGGTTTGTGGGAAGAATCTTCACCGGGCAGAGATGACTGTCAAAAGATGGGCGTGTTTGAGCAATTTTCGACCTTGCTCCCGCTCTTCAGAAAGTTGTAATATGGTTAATTTCAAGTTTGATAATACATATTTTCCTGGTTTTATTTCTTCATGGTTGAGGGAGAGGATCAGGAATGGACGGATGAGTGGGATGGTAGGGGCCGTGAGCTAGCATTACTCATTAGTGAACCTGTTTGATCGATTATTAGGTCCTGTCAGCAGAAAAATCCAGGGGCTTGGGTGGTAATGTCCTGCCTTTATTTTGTGCTCTTTTCCACTGGGTTTGTTGCATCTATGGGTTTTCTCTCCGATGGGTGACTCTGATTATATTTTCCTATACCCATGCCCATGTTAGGCTCAAATGGAGAGCTGAGGACCAGTCAACAAACACTGCGTCCCAGAGACGATCCTAAGTTTTAGGAAAGTTTGGGCCAGCGGGTGTTAGCTCTGGGCTCCTGGTGGACAGCCCCTGGGTGGCATGCTGCTGACCTGGGCTGGGACCACCCATGTGTACAATTCGGGTGTTCTTGTTTCGCTGTGTAAGCCTCCAGATTTTCATCTCAGTAATCCCATAAACTGTTTCATGGCCCGCTATATTTGGGTTACTTTCATAAACTCTCACTGCTTCTTGGGACGAATGATTGGGCATGCTGGACACGTAACAGTGAGCCTTTGTATTCTTGAGATCTGATGGTCTTCAATGAGCAGCATTTCCTTGTAGCACAAAAGTGCCATGACTTCATGAGAGGCGAGGCTGGTGGTGAAGTTTGTGAACGAATGTGTGCATGAGTGTGCAGCGTTGGGGTTTATAATGTCACACCCATCACAGGGATGGGAACAGCTTTCTGTAGATAGCCAGAAGGGGCACTAGTTGGTTGAGAAGAAAATGCATGTTAGTTGCGTTTTGGGTTTGGTTTTTTTGGGGTTCCCTTGCCCTTTTGTGGTATGGGTTCCTCACTTGGGACAGACGGAGGAGAGCCACCAGAAACAAGCCTGTTCGTTGTTTGCCATGTCTGTGTTAATAAGGACAGATTGCTCAAGAGGAAATGTTTGTTTCAAAGTCGAGTTCTTGAAAGATTTCCAGACTTTTGGCATTAGATGAAGTGAGGTGGAGGGCCTGTGTGTTTACTTTTGGCGACAGGCATTTGCTCCGAGTGTTTGGTATTCTTTGTTGCTGGAGGAAGGTACCTTACAAGAGTGGACGTAGGTTGTGGGGTGGAGTGGCCATCTGGCATGGAGCAGCAAGGTTTGCCATGTCCTTTGCCTTTATTTCCCTAAGTCTTACTAAGGACGTAAGCCCCAGTGCTTCCATAACTCAGCGATGTAGGATTTTAATTTGTTGCCTTGGGGAATGGAGGATTGTTACAATTTTTCAAAACTAACCCCCGCAATGTATGGCTGATGGCGAACCATGGATGGTGAGCCATGGGTGGCATTATTTTGAGCTTGCCTTCTGCCGTGTTAAATTTTTGACTCCAAGGCAGCAGTGCCCAGCTTCTAGGGGGTAGAGACATTTGAAAGCGATGGCCCTGAGCCTGCGAGCCTCCTGAGCCTGGTCCTTTTCCTTACTGCGACAGAAGTTGGAGACTGGACTCCATTCTTTTGATCTACTGACATGTGGAATTTGGGGTTGGGCAAGAGTGGAGGGACCTTTCCTCGGATCTGTGTTTGCGCCCATATCTCCATTCACCAAAGCTCTTTTCATGCAGAAGGGGGTTACAAGAGCATGCCTCCTGTGAGCCAGCCCTTTGCGACTTTGCTTTGGACTGGGACGTTGACAGTGGAGCCCCAACAGGCAGGCTGTGAGCCGGGGCTTCCTGCCTGTGAGCACAGGCCTTACGCTTCCTTTGCCACTTTTTTTCTCATTCATCTTGGGCCAAGACTTATCTGATAGTCTGCCAGATGCGTTCTAAACGTGGGTTGCAGTATTTATCGAGCACCCACGGTGTACCCAAGCATGACGATCTAAAGGTTTATGGCTTTTGCTCTTAGAATTTGGCTTAAGGTTAAACTATTATCTGCTTGTCATACATAAGAGAGGAGTTCTGTTTTTCTTTGGGATGAGTGATGAATGTAGCACTTTGTTAAAATGCCTTTTTAACATGCTAGTAATAAACGCAAAGCTATGTTAAGAAAAACTGGTAGGACCTGTATTTCTAATTACGGCTTTCTCCTTTCCTTTTAGGAAGGCATCAAAGTAATCCAGCCCATATTTTTGGGGAAAATTATTAATTATTTTGAAAACCATGATTCCACTAGTTCTGTGGCTTTGCATGAAGCCTACGCCTATACCACGGCGCTGGCCGTCTGCACACTCATCCTGGCCATCATGCATCATTTATACTTCTATCATGTTCAGTGCGCCGGCATGAGGCTGCGAGTCGCCATGTGCCATATGATTTATCGGAAGGTAAGTGTCATTTGGTGTCAGAATGTCTACCTCACCCGAAGCATCAAAAGCATTTTGGGAAAGTTCATAAATTAAAAATTTTATAAATAGAATCTTATTTTTATTTATTTATTTATTTCAGGGGGCGGGGGAGGGGCACAGGGAGAGAAAGAGAATCCCAGGCAGGCTCCATGCCCAGTGTGGAACCCCACGCGGAGCCCGACTCTGGGCCTGTCTCGGGACCCTGAGGTCATGACCTGAGCCAAAATCAAGAGTTGGACACTTAACCGACTGAGCCACTCAGGTGCCCCTAGAGTCATTTATACCTTACCAGAGAAGCTTATTATTTATAGCAGGGGAATTTTTTTTCCCCCTTTTAAGTGAACTTTATTGATATACAGTGGAAGTTTTCTGTTGAGATCTGGTCAGAGCTGCCTTTGATCATTTTTGGCCATGCGCTGTTGCAAAATACTCTGTTGGTAATGGAATCTAATTAAAAAATAAGTATCAAAAGTATCGAATTGATTTAGGCATGAAAAATTTCCAGGGTTTTCATGTCTAAATCTCAGATTTGTACTTAATGGAAAGTTTGTTGTTGTTGATTAAAACTTTCATTTACATCAAAATTGTATTTTACAAATGATCTTCTGTGAAATTGGATCTATAAAATTGAATCTCAGAGAAAAGATTGTATTTGGGAGAAGGAATAATTGTTTTTTTTAAATGAACCGTTTAACCATGTTCAGTGTAATTGTGTTAAATAAAGAAAAATAAAGTCTATGTCAAACACATTCACTGTATTCTGTAGTTATGGCTGTATTTTTTTTTTTTAAAGATTATATTTGTTTATTTGAGAGAGAATGAGCAGCGGGCAGGTGTAGAGGGTGAGAGAGAAGTAGACTCCCTGCTGAGCAGGGAGCCCCATATAGGACTCCATCCCAGCACCCTGGGATCAGGACCTGAGCCGAAGGCAGATACTTAACCGACTGAGCCCCCTAGGCGCCCGGGTTGTTTCTAATAGTATTAAAGAAAATAGTTGATGTTTGGGATGAAACTTTAAACTTTACATTGTTTTTAGTAATTTTGGAGAAAACTTACATTCTACTTTATGTTGCTTTCCATTCAAGTTATTTTCTGCACTATTTACTTCTCCTTTATTGTACATTGTAGCAGTTTTAATGACAAGAGCTGGTTTGATGACAGTGTTTTTGTATTGAGAAATGCCATAAAATTCTCCCATAGTTTACCCTGGTCTTAAGTATTATGAAGGGAGTGAGGATTTCTGGTGTCTTTGCCAAGGAGTTGCCAGAGACAGAAGAATGACAAGAGCTGAAGGGCTTTTTACAAACTGGACCCCGGATATCTCTTTGCTTTGGACCGTTTGTTTTAAAAACAAAAACACTTCATTTTAACTGTATTGTGTGCTTGAGATATGCTAAGAGAGTTCGAGCTTAAGTGTTCCCGCCATATACACAAAAGGATAACTATGTAAAGTGATGGATGTGTTAATTAGCTTGACTGTGGTACTCATTTTTCAATGTATGTCTGTCAAAATATGACATTACACCTTATATATATTATTTTTTAAGTATTTTTTTTTTTAGTGACCTTTACGCCCAGTGTGGCCTCAAGCTTACAACCCTGAGATCGAGTCCCATGCTTTTCTGACTGAGCCAGCCAGGTGCCCAACATATACAGTTTTTACTAAAAATAACAAAATCCTTATTGAAATTTAAAGCCAAGCAATTTAAAATATTGCTTCTTTTACCTAGTTGCTGCTTATCTAAGGCTTCTGTTTCTCGTGACTACTTTTCTTAGCAAAACGCAAGATGGGCAGAGTCTTCTTAATCTTGGAGTTGTGTGAATCTTGGAGGCTTCATACCGTCTGGGTAGGCTGTGGCACGTAACGGCGGGTTCCTCCTCTGTGAGGTGGAAATGGTAGCCCTGCCTGCCCACCCCAGCCACGGGGCCTTTTTTGCTGTCCTCCTCCTGGTTATTCTGTTGTAGTCGCTTCTACTGTTGAGGAGACTGGCCCGACTTCTCTATAAATTAGCTAGGTCATGCTTTGCTCCCATAAATAAATAGGACATTTCACTGGGACTCTCCTGTGAAAACCGTAACCATGGGAGCCAGGTTTGAGGTGACGATGCAGTCCAACAAAGCTCTTGGCTGCCCAGGTGAGCTGCTGGTTTTCTTCCTCTTACACTAACGTTTTGGAACTCGCCTTTGGGAAATCTGATCTGATCTGGCACATTTGCTGAATGTAAACATCTCCCAAAGTTGTTAATTTGCTGGCTTGATTAGCCTAAAAGAATTGCCCCCTTACAAAGACTTGGCTTGGGTCAAACTATAGGCGTAACCTGAAATTCCAGAAACGTGGGAAAGACTGATGTCCTCAGGCACTGCCTTGTGTCTAGAATCCTGCTGGGTGAATAAATAGGACACTTTTTCATCACAGGTGGGCTGATGGCTTAGGGCAGAAGCTGGCACTGCACCAAAGCTCTGAGAGGCCCCTCCGAACATCTGTGCCTTGGGCTCGGGCCCTGCCTCCTAATCCCCGGTTCTGGGAGAACATCAGGTTGGGTTGTCGTCACTGGAATGGCTGCTAAGTTCGTTGTTGGCGTTGGTAAAATTGCATGATGTCCCGGGATGTAGCCTATCTAAAGACGGCTTTTCACTTGTTTACCTTTGCACAGTTTTGGTAAAATTACACCGGAATCTCTGGCACCCAACGTGGGGCTCGAACCCACAACCCTGTGGCCAAGAGTCACAGGTTCCTCCAACTGAGCCAGCCAGGTGTCTGGAGAATGCCTGCCTGCTGCCTGCCTTCTTTCCTTCCTGTAAAATATGCATAACATAAAATTTACTGTTTTAACTCTTCCAGTGTACCATTCAGTGACATTTAGAAGTACGTTCACATTGTTGTGCAGCTGTCTCCACTATGCCACCCTTCATCTCCAGAACTTTCTTGTCTCCCCGGATGGAGACTCTGTACGTGCTAAACACTGAGCACGTTTTGTTTCCCCATTCATCTGTCAGTGGGCATTTGAGAGATTGGCTCCACTTTTTGGCGATAGTGAATAATGCTGCTGTGAGCGTGCGTGTGCAAACACCTCTTCAAGTTGGGGTGCATTCCCCAAAGTGGAATTGCTGCACTCTATGGTGAATTTTTGAGGAACTGCCAGACCCGTTTCCTCAGTGGCTGCATCATTTTACTTTCCCACTTGATCAATGATTTTCTGTGAAATGTGAGGACTAGATGAAGAGGAGTTTTTACGAACTGCAATGTCTTGTTTGGGTGGGTGGTTCTGGTTGGTCGCCTGTTGACACAGCCCGTGGGGTTCTATTTAGGTTCCTCGAATCTATAGGACATTTATATATATATATATATA